>NC_136794.1:27656830-27706830 GCF_951216825.1 Electrona antarctica
TATAACAACCAGTATTCATCACAGTATCAGAGTAAACATGCATCATATTTAGAACAAGCAGATATATCATCACTTTATCACAGTAAACACACAGGGCAGTATTATGCGTGTCTTAAGTACCAGGTATTATTACTTAACTTAAGACCTGGAGGCGTGGTCAATGCCATTTGGCTATTCTGAGTGGCCAAACAGCATTGACCACGCCTCCAGGTCTTAAGTTAAGTAATAAGACCTGGTACTTAAGACACGCATAATACTGTGTGCTGAGGATGGAACACATCTTACCTATATGGTGATTTTAGACTGGCACTGCTCTAACGAGGACACCTGTGTCACTCAATGAGGTGCTGCCATGCCAGCGTGCCGCCCACTAACCAATAAGAAATGCCCTTACTGAAGGATAAATTGGATAAAAATTGGTATCCCGAATCAAAATGTATTGTAAAGGTACAACGCAATTAAAAGCTCAGCTGTAAAGTGCGGGACAAGCACAATATGTGCCCCAAAAACAACAATATAAATACCTGAGTGTATATACAATAATACAATTTAAAATCCATTATACATTGCAGTGCTAATAATAATAATAGTGTGTGTGGAGGAGAGGGGGTGATGGCTCTGGGGAAGAAGCTATGTTTGAGTCTGTCTATCTTGGTTTGGCTTTGATACACCGTCCAGGAGCACCACCCAGTGGGCAAAAGGTGGAATAACAAGCGACGCTTTAGGGTGCGTGTACTGTACTGTTATGTCCTACACAATGGAGTAAAAGTACAATATGTGCCTCTGAGATGTAGTGGAGTAGAAGTAATGAAGTATTGAACATTGGAAATACTCCACTAAAGTAAAAATACCTCAAAATTGTACTTAGGTAAACCTAGGTACACAAAAGCATCAGCCGCAGATCTGCAAGATCGTTTCGAGCTTGTAGATCTGCTGCTTTTGCTGCTTTTGAATTTGAATCTGAAAAGCAACAGTTTTGGACTTGTATCTTGTCCAAAACATCCAAGGAAGAGAAAGGGGGTGCATGAGATGGGCAGTATTTGAAATACATGTATTTGAAATACGTATTTGAAATACTTTTTTGTATTTTGTAATTTGTATTTTGCTGGGATGGAAGAAATGAGATGTATTTTGTATCTAAATACTTTCAGATCTAGTATTTTCTGTATTTCAAATACATAAAATACTTTTTAATGTCATTTTACACAGCCTCAGGTTTAAACTGTAGGGGCAAAACACATGCACCCACACACACCGTGGGCACATTTGAGCCGACAGGCGCGGCCAAAGGAAGCTGACTGACGACGTCTTTCCGGAGTTTTCAAAAGACCGTAGGTTTCGTTTTTGGCTAGGTGGCCCAGCCTTCATCCAATCAGGATAGAGAGGGGCCTTCCACCAATCATGATCGAACGGGGCTTGGTGTGTGTGCTGTTACAGCCTGTTGCGTTTCTCCCCACTGTAGTGCGTGCATGTGCACATCTTGTTACCGGGGAAGACCGGGGGGTTTTCCAAATCACTGAATGCTCCTTTAATTGATAATCTATTCATCTTAGTCATTAGTATCTTGTTTACTTATCTTGTTTTTTATTGTTGGTTTAAATGTAAATTGGTGGTAGGCCTAATCAATCAATCAATCAATCAATCAATCTCTTTCTACATTTTTCTTGAGGTAGAAGTCAAAGAGGAGTGACAGTGATGAATCAGATTGCCAATCCATTCCTTTGTGGGTCCTGTTTGATACAGTTTAAGTTATAGCACATTGATTTGCTTAAAATATAAAGTGTATCATTCTTAATAACCTTCAATGTATTAGACATTCTGACAGGTCATTCATTTAATATTTGGCAATTAATTATGAATTTACTTATCATTATATACATTTTAATGAAAATGTATTTTCATGTATTTTCAAAATACAAAATACGTATTTGTATCTCAAATACATTTCTCAGACCAGTATTTGTATTTTGTATTTAATTACATTCTGTGACCCAGTATTTTTATTTTGTAACAAAATACATTTTCAATGTATTTTGCCCAATGGTTAGACTTAGACATACCAAAAGTCCTACAGTCATTAGTCCGACAAACCTGTGCTTAGTGTGCTGTGGGTTAAAAATCACCTGTGGCTCCAGACATGCGTGGCGGGTTAACAGGTTAAAAATCACCCCTGGCTTCCTGTGAAGTTAGGCCAGGTTTGGGGAGGGCGTACACTGCACTCGGCAGGCTTCCTTGTGTTCTACACACAAAAATATGTTGTTTGAACCAGAATCTTGTATGAAAACAAAATGTCTTTCTTCCAAAGAATTTACAATAATCTGAATTGATGTAGCCCCGCGTAGCCAGACAATACAACTTGCATTGCAAAGGTTAGATTCGTCTAGCTACGCAAGGCTAAAATAGGTTAGTAGTAGTTAGTAGATAGTATGTTAGGTTTAACAGAATTGAAGAAAAAAATAAATCATCTTCAGATTTGTTCTACACACCAAAAATGTGTTTTTTGAATTTCAAAAAAGAAAAGTACAGCCTGCCTTAAAAAGGTGCGTGTGTCTCTTTCTCATGCTCTTCTGGCGCACTTTGTTCTGTCCTCAGGGTTCAGATACAGACCGTACTGCCTGCCGCATCACATCATCACGTCTGCTTCCCAGAGAGGATGGAACAACAAACAACGGAACAACGCCTACGTGATCCGCAACCGCAAAACCAAGAGACTGCACTGATGCAAGCTGTCATAATCGTCTCTGTCGGCTGGAAGCCTCATATGATGTCAAAACTAATTTTAAATTGAAAAACACCAAAAGTAGCAGTAACACATGTTACTGCAGTGAAATTTGTTGATCTCCATCTCTTGGAGCGGTGAGCCGCAGCCAAGGAGCCACCGGTGAGCTGCAGCCAGGCCGCACTCGGGAATCATTTCGATTAGTTGATTTGAACCCCCCAATCCAACCCATTGATGCTGAGTGCCAAGCAGGGAGGCATTGATTGGGTAAAATTCGGTAAAATCACAAATGTTTTCACTATGCAATGAAATTCTTACACAAACATGTCCCCCATTTCCAGAATAGCAAAACTAGTGGATCTACAAGCTCTAACAATATGAATACTTTCACGTTGGTACTGTAAGTACAATTAGAAGCCAACACGTTTGTAGTTTTATTCAAGTAACATTTTGAATATTTCACTTTCAAAACATTTTTGGGTCATTTTATCGTCTACTCGGGCTTACACCCCGGACCGTTTTTTACCTTTAATAGTTTTTTCTACTTATTTGTAGAACATTTCTCTCTGCTAATAAATGGTTGATTATAATTCATGCACTATTAGTTATTACCGTATTTATTATTACTGTAATGCTAGTTTTTTCTTTTTAAACTTTATTTAGAAAACCTGTCAGGTGTAATCATAGTTGAGGCAAGATTTAGCTCAAATTCTCATCAATGTCTCATTGAAATGCAGTGGGTGGAAGTATCTGAATACATTCACTCAAGAACTGTACTTAAAGGGATATTTCACTTTCAAGTCATTTTTGGGTCATTTTAACGTCTACTCAGGCTTATGTGAACACCCTGGACCGTTTCTAAGTTGCTACAGTAGATTCAGTATTTACATATTTGATATTAATTTTTAGCTGCTACGCACTCTTCCTATACAAACCCATTGTAACTTCACATAAAGCAATAAGCACCAAAGGGTGTGAGGTTACATTGTATTTTATAATGGCTGAGAGGAGTGGTGAGGCACGATGCAACGCATTGTGAGCTTGTAGATGTGTTATTTTCTAAAGATATTTATAGGTCTACATTAAGAAAACTTGAAATGAGACATTCTGTATGAGTAGGCCTACTTTTACTGTGGAATTTTACTTGTAATAGAGTATTTTTATATTGCAGTATTTATACATTAAGAGTATTTTTTCCACCACTGCTGTTTACAGACTCAGGTTGATGACGGGTTTAGGTGTTTATAAAAGATCAATGTGTCAAAGAAAAGAACGCCTCTATTAGAATTAGCATCTCACAGAAAGCCTTATTTAGTTTTATTCAATTGTTTACTGTAAGGGCATGGTCACACCGCACTTTTATTCTATACCTATGGTGTCTGAATTCTGCCAATGCATTTTGGACTTTCTTTTGTTAATATTATTTTTGGGGTACTACTGTCACAAATATTATTCTGTGCTTACTGGTGGAGTTGGAGGGAAGTGGGGTAGAATTTTGATACACAGAAAAATGCATAATGGACTTTCTTTTGTTGTTAATATTATTTTTGGGGTACTACTGTCACAAATATTATTCTGTGTTTACTGGTGGAGTTGGAGGGAAGTGGGGTAGAAATTTGATACACAAAAAAATACTAATTTCTGATGTGCATGCATAATGAAATATTACAGTGCTCAATAAACATAAACAAAGACATGTTGTACATAAAAGATGTTCCACAATAACCTGGCCCATGCCAAGTCATTAATACCATTAAACCTACAGTATATCTCAATGGTTCTCAAACTTTTTTTTTTTTGCTTCAGTAACCCCTTTTCCTGATTTCTGGATCAAAGTAACCCCTTTACCTGCTTAGAATTATATTAGCAGCATAACATTTTTGTAATTTAATTAATATTAGTTTTTTTCCCCAGAAAACTTAGTTCAGTAATTAGAAGGCATTTGTAGAATCGGCCTTATATTAGTCCTAAATGGGTTAAATAATATCTCTAACACCCCAGAATCCAAATCTGTTTTGAACACTTGGGCCCAACTACGGATATGTAATGTTATTACAATCTTTTTGATTATACCAAAAATGTCAGTAATTCCGCGACTCCATCTCCATTTTACCTGAATGTATTTCCTTTCAGTTGACCCTGACGAAGGCCCATGCAGGCCGAAATGCGTTTCGTGTTTTTAACCCTTGTTTTTAATATCTAATGAATTAATGAAATAAAGGATTTTTTCTACTTCAACTGGACAGAGCTGCCTTGGACCCTCTTTTATGTTCGCCACCTTATATCTCCTTCCACAGTGACATTGACTCAAGGTATAGAACTTTTTAAGAACTCTTGTGCTTTGCATTTCCTTTGATATCTGAAGTATAAAGCTCCACAAACAGATTTAATTGACCATCTACGTCAGGTGGAATACAGTAGCCTTAAAGGCATATTCATATTCCAGTTTTAGGTGATACAGTGACCACTGAACTGTGTTCCAGAGAGATGTGTTTGGGTGAGCGGTGAGTCGCTTACCACCGCAGCTCAGTGACGTCATGTTGTAGGTTTTTGGTGGTCACCTTATCACCTAAAACTGGAGTAGGCCTTTAGTGAAGTAAGATCCGGTGTGCCAGACCCTTCTTCTCACTCTAAAGAGGGAGTGAGTAAACACACACCTGTAGCCGAGTTTTACATGAAACTTTATTCTTAACACAATAACAGAATAGGAAACAAAGCTGATTAACAGTTAGAAAATTAGTTAGAAACAAACATTTCGTCATAATTGGTACAAATCACACACACACACACACACACACACACACACACACACACACACACACACACACACACACACACACACACACACACACACACACACACACACACACACACACACACACACACACACACACACACACACACACACACACACACACACACACACGGCAGATATCCCAGGATGCAGTGGGGTAAGGTCACCAGCCGAACATATAGGTCATGGCCTTGGAGACCACGCTGTCTTCTTTCCGTGGCGTCTGTCTGTCCGTCAGCACCTAGTGGCAGAAAGGAACCATTACATTTAGAACACAGCAGATCAACAAACTCAGAATGTCTGTCTGTCTGTCCGTCAGCACCTAGTTATGGAAATGAACCATTACATTTACATTGGCACAGTCAATAGTGCCAATGTAAATAGTGATGTCGCCTCACAGCTAGAAGGTCCTGGGTTCGATTATCAGTGCCTATAGCCGGGGTTGGCGAAAAGGGCCTTTCTTTGTGGAGTTTGCATGTCCTCCCCGTGTTCCCTAGGGTAGGTACCCTCACAAAAACATGCAGTAATCCTGGTCTCTATACTGCCTCTCCCTGGCCAGCCAGGGCGCCTGATGGAGGGGAAAGGAACTGGTTGGAATAACGTGTTCCTTCCACGGAACGTACTACTGGGGAAACTGGGGCGTCCTACTGGGGAAACCCCCCTGTCAGGTGAAAAGAAGCAGCTTGGACTCATCATGCACTGAAGGAAACATGCCAGTTTGGCAGAGGGAGTGTAGCTCCCAGGTTTACATTAGACCAGTTTCAACCCTTTTCATATGAATTAATTTATTTATTCTGCATTTGAGCCACGGAGGCACGGACCACCATTTAGATGACATTTAGCCTTGCAGACCCAAAACTAAAGAATATTTTGTTCATAGGGAGAGACAACAGGCAAAAGATCAAAATAACAATGTTTCTACATTCTCTAAATGTGTAAACTTCTTGTAAATTAAGTAATACTGATGTGTAAAAATAATTTTACTCTTGAGAGAGTAAAATTAAACCAAATGGACCCGGGGTCTATTTGGTCCCCATTTTAGTAAAAAAAAAACATCATAGTACTTTTTCCACCACTGGTGGTAATGTGTGTCATGTGGGGGTCAGTGGGGTCCTTGGGGGGTTCCCAGCCAAATGAATTAATATAGCATTGCAATCAGTAACCTATCTATTTTCAAGAGAAAAATGTAAAGTGTTTGAATTGTTTCTGAATCATTTGGAATTTAACACAAATTATTATTCTTCTGGGGTCCCTGCTGGCACCTGCGGCCAAATGCATATTATTTTATGTGGTGCTTGCTGCTTGGTACAAAAACGTGAACTACCTATCCTCGCTTTAAGGCCCAAAGCCCACCAATGCAGCTCCTTGCAACAACACAGTTTTAAGGACATGTCACACCAATGCAACTCTGTGCAACTGCCATTGGGGATAATGGTTTCATAACTTCAGTCAGATAACTCACGAATAGACTTAACCAATATTTACACAATTAACAGCTTATGCCCTGGACGGAGATTGATTAATAGTCGCCTTAACAGACGACGTCACACTGATAAGCAACAGCATGCACGCGCATAAAGGCAGCAGAAGAACACCACCTCTCATAAGATGCAATGGAAAAGTACTAACTGCACTCACGTGTAAAAAATGCCCCATCAAACTTTTAGATGCTGTTTTTATCCCAGTGTGGAGGAAGAATGATTAACAATTTACAATTTACAATTTAGGCATTTAGCAGACGCTCTTAATCCAGAAACATGCGTAAGCTAAGAACGTAACTAAGATTTGTATTGTGATCTCTCGCCCTTGAAATATATAATCCTTGGTTTCTGTTTCTGTTTGAACAATAATAACAATTCAAAACAGTCCTCAAAACCACACCTCCAGTCGCTGTCATAAGAACGGGAGGTGCGCTCATGATCACGGCAGCAGAGCCTATTTGTGCACGGCTGCACGCGCACCTGCAGCCCATCAAGTACAATTTATGCTTCGTCCCGCGATGGTGTCGCGAAATAACGAAGCCCGCCGGTGGTGCTGGGGTGGCGGTGGAAGCAAACAGTGCATAACAGCAACCAGGAACCATATGCAGAAGGAAGGCAGGAAGAAGCATGCAGTCTATGTGAGCTTAAATAACCCACCCAATTGGTCAGCTGACTGCCACATCAGCGAATGACAGGTGGGTCTTGCAAACACTGTATACACCCGAATTGTAATGCAGCATATTAACCCCTCGAGTACCCTTGAGCATAGCATGAAGCCGCTCGAGTATATCTGACTGAACTAACTCTGCAAGCTCCGTATCATTGTTAACAGCTTTGAAGGCAGTAGGGAAGTGTCCCGTAAGAGTTGTTGTGTGTATAGAGCCTATTGAGATTTGAGAATGGCCGACGGCGGCGCGGGGGGTTGATTACCTGGTAGTCGTCGCTGGATGCTTTGTACGCTGCGCTGAGCGGCCTCATGGAGGAGCGGGGGGTGGAGGGAAGACCACCGTGAGCAGGGGAGAAGAAAGTCGAGGGGGCAGGGCTGATGATGGTGGAGTTGTTCAATGCTTCTGACGCCTCCATCACAGCCTGGAAATACATACACACACACATGGTTTAATGATGGTGGATTTCAATGCTTCTGATGCCTCCATCACAGCCTGAAAACACACATGTTCAGGGGTCATCACCATTCCGGCTTGTGGTGGACATTTCCATTGTTGCCATGGACATACGAGAGAAAGGAGGTCCCGCACACTGTCTTCACTTATATTGCAGCCGTTTATTGAGCTGAGTTACAACGTTCCGTGAAGTGAAGACAGTGTGCGGGACCTCCTTTCTCTCGTTATCCGCACTGGTTGTCTGCTCCGACGCACCTGTCCCTGTAGGTGTGCCAAATGACTTTTTTATACAAAATGCCATGGACATACAAAATGAGTGGACAATAATGTTAGAAACACATAATGAGAGAGTTAAGGGGTCCTTGCAAAGAAAATATTTGAGTACCACTAGTACTAGTTGGACTCCTAATATGTAAATAAGTGTCCTACATATTTTGAGGAAAACCTGGAGACTTGGTAATCAGTAATGTGTCTTATGATCACAATAAGAACATTACGGCCATATTGATGACCAACCCCTGCACATGCTTCAAAGCTCATTCACTGCAAATACATACTTTAAAGCTAAATCAAATCTCTTTTGTTAGGCCAAGTCCCAATCTGTGATTTGTGAATTAGTTTCCTAAATAATTGGCGCAATATACTAGAATAATTCCCAGTTGAAGAAATCGCAGATAGAGGCTTTAACCTTTGCTTTTCATGAAAGCATTCTACTATGGCTAGTTGTTTTCAATTCAAACACACTTTAATCTAATCTATTGTTAGTGTGTGAACACTTCAATTACTCTTTCAGCTGAAAATCTACAATAACATGCTCACAACGTGTCGCAAACTGTGGAATCCAGATGACTGAACTCAGTTGTGTGGCGACTGAGAACTTTAATCCCTGAATACACAAACACGTTGTGAGGACTTCAACAATTCATTTTTTTTTTTAAATTATTTACTTTTTATGGTTTTTTCTTTTAATAATCAATTCTTAAATCGATTGGTTAAATTAACCGTCACGGTCACACCCCAGGGCACAACATAAATGAATGTATTTTTCACGAGCAAAAAAAGGCATTGGTAAATTGCAAAGCTAGTAGTAGCAAAAGTCCATCTAAATATTTGAAGAATCAGATAAACTGTAGCAAGAGAGAAGAAGCAGCCACGCCTAGGGTAGCCTGATGGAGGGAAAAGGAACTGGTTGGAATAACGTGGGGTGGCGACTCCCACCTGTCAGGTGAAAAGAAGTGGTTTGGACTCCACGTGCACTGAAGAAAGCATGAGGTCAGTCCGTTGCTCTCCCACCCAGGTTACAAAAATTGTGGGATAAAAGAAAATAGGAAAATAGGAATGGGTAAAAAAAAAAAGGCTATTAATATAATGGGCAACTGGACACTTACCTTGTCGATGCAGGGCTTCACTCCCACCATGAGCCAGTCTCCAAACACCTTGCCATCTTTAGACAGAGCCTTCCTGGCCTGTAGAACTGACTGGTACTGGAGGTGCATCCAGTTACCTGGACTGGACATCTGTGTGGACACACGCGCACGCACACAGATTTCACCTTCAATGTTCATTTCATGCCTGAAGGTGGTCTAACGACCGAAAGCTTGCTGAATTGAAAATAAAATGAAAATCTGATTTTGCAGATTTGAGTGTGCGGAGCCTCCCATTATCTTCATTGTGACTCCAGCACCTCTGGTCTGCTGGCACATGTCTGAGTGGTGGTTTGTTTTTTCACTTTTATGTTCAACATAAAAAAAAAATCACACCCGTGTGAACTGAGTGGTGCAACTCCCCTCTCCCCTCTCCACCTGCCTCTCTATCACTCTCTCTGTAATTAGCAGGCAACAGTGCAACACTCTCTCTCTCTAGCTCTGTTTCTGGCACAACAGCACCACTTTTGCCCCTACTGGTACTCTAAACATAGTCACATAGGTTAGGACGGACATTGCTGTTCCTTGGAGTGGTTGCACTACTAAAATAAAATAATAAAAAATATATTAATAATAATAATAATAAACAGATATATATAATAATCTATAATCTCTAGGGGTGTGATCCGTAACGGTTCCCTTTAACGATTCCTAAAATCGATATGCTTTAAGTAATTGTTTCTACATTATTGCAAACATATTTTCTGTACCCTGTGTGATTGAAAAACAATAAAATAAATATTAATCATAAAAATAAATACAACGTTTATGGTGGATCCGGTTCCGGATAGCATGTTAGCAACCTTAATATAATCTTTCTGATCTTTTAGATTTTCTATTTGCTGTTGTGCCCAGAGAACAATGGGGAGAACAATAGGATCGTTGTTGGCCCCAGAATAGGGATGCTAGGGTTCATGTGGTTAAGGAATGCTGAACACAAAGATAAAGATAAGAACTGGTTCATGATTCTCTATCCTAACCTTGACTGTCTGGATGAACTGTGAGTTCATGAAATCACAAAGCAGCAACAAAAGACATCCCGTCAACAGATGGTGCAAAACTCTGCGGCAAAATTGCAAATTAACACAAAGAAACGTGATCATATCACACCTATCCTAGCTGAGTCATTCTAATTAACACAAAGAAACGTGATCATATCACACCTATCCTAGCCGAGTCATTCTAAACACTACACGGCTTGTGCAAGGGCTTGCTGTGATTGGCCAGTAGCCGCTTTGAGTGGCAGTCTGAAACTACACTTTGACAAAAAAACAAAAACAAACAAACAGTTCGCAGTTGTTGTATAGGCGAGAGGCACTTCCACTTTGGCCACAGAAGCAGGGCCAGGTTATAAACATAACCTCAATACTAAACATAACCTCAGTAAAACTATGCCTAAACCTTATTCCTAAACGTAACCCCGGGTAAACTATGCCTAAACCTAACCTTATTCCTAAACACATTTCCCATTTGTTTTACCTCAGTAAAACAAATAAAACGGTCCACCCCCCAAAACGGGGCGAGTGTGTTTGAGGCGAGTGTTTGGTTCCATGTGAAGAAAGCGTTTTTCTTACCGTGTGTTTGAGAATGTTTCCATACTGAGCAAACTGCAGCAAAATGTATGAGGCCGACGCTGGTGGGAACCTAATGAACACACACACACACACACACACACACACACACACACACACACACACACACACACACACACACACACACACACACACACACACACACACACACACACACACACACACACACACACACACACACACACACACACACACACACACACACACAGTGTGTCGCTTTAGCGTTTAACCATTTTAAACTTTAGCTGATGAATAGCAGAACTACAAGCCCGTAGCATGGCACTCTGTGCCGCGATAGGGGCTTGTAGATCTGCTATTTTTGAAAAGTCGTGAAAATGTGCGCAATTCTTTGAATATATATTCTTTCACAGCAAACGTGTCATTGCTTGACCCTGGAACAACATATATTCAGATGGGGGTCAGCGGCCAATTACATATCATTTTTGGGGTCCTTGACATTAAATAGTTGAGCACCACTGACACAGAAACATAGGTTTTTCAGAAAACTGTCATGAGACAGACGACTATTTTGTAGAATCTGGTCTCAGTCCTAAATGGGAATTAAAACTTACTTGAAAGAGTACAAGTAGTAAAATACTACTAGGATAATTGTACAAAGCAGTGATAATTATAGTAGCAGAGAGTAATATATTATTATTATCTGTAGTAGTAGTAGTATTAGTTATTTTGTACCCAAACACAGTAACCCAGGTCTGGTCCAGATGGTCATCGGACGACAGCGCCTCCCCCTGGCTGTAGAAGGGATCAACCTGAGCTGGAGACAGTATTACCTGTCTGCACGAACTACTGGACACTATGACACACACACACACACACACACACACACGATTAACAAATACCACTACAGTTAGACAATTCACCCATTAGAACATTTTGTCATGATTGGTACAAATAGTGATTATTCTTTTGTTAGATTTTTAAACGAAATAATTTGATAAAACTTTAAAGCTCTGTATTGTGAATCGTGATCGTAAACAGGGTGATCAGACCCCCATACGCGATAGTGGAGTGGTGGACTGTACCAGAATAATAAACTTTATTTGGATATAATAGTATGACATAGACATACTAATGCAGCACAGAGTGCTTTACAGAGCAGAAAAGAGAAAAACAAGAAACAATTTCAAATATCATTAAAACAAGCAAAAACAGAATAACGTTAAGACAATAAAACAATAGCAAAGAGCCTAAAACAAGCAGAACATGTACAGTACATGAATAAGCTCAACTAAAAGCAATAGTGAAGAGGTGGGTTTTGAGCTGTGCTTTAAAGACGTCTACAGAGAGTGCCTGTCTAAGCTGTAGAGGGAATTTATTCCAGGCTGTCGGCCAGTAGAAGCAGAAAGCTGCCTCACTGTGTTTCCGCCTCACCGAAGAAGCAGCAACATGTAATATAGTAGTATAATATAAGTACTTCTACTTGTTACCTGTTCCTGGAGTTGACCCCAACAAAGGAGACTGGAACATCGAGAAAGGCTGGAGAGACACACAGACAAGAAAGTTTAAAATGTTGAAATGTTTAAAATGAGAAAAGCTGCAGAGACACACACAGACAAGACAGTTTAAAATGCTGGACTACGTTGTCCATAGAAACACCCCTTGTGATCTTTGGTGTCCCCCAAGGGGTTCTGGGTCTAAACCAGGGGTGGGCAACTTTGATGATGGAGAGGGCCCTATGCCCTACTTCTAATTCTAGCAAAAATAGCCAATCTACAAGCTCAAAACGCGTCGCAGTGTGTTGACACGAGCTGTACGCGAGAAGGTGGCCGGGAATTCCAAGGTTTCCCAGACGTGAATCTATAACCTTGCATCACTAGGATTTTCCAAACGGCTTTACTTACCACCAGTCCCGTGAAATACGGAATCGTCCCGTATTTGGAAACTAAAAGACAAGTCCCGTTCATTACGGGACATACTTTGTTCTGTATTTTAAGGTCGGAGAATAAATATGAATGACGGAGCGATTTATTTCACAATTCTGCCGTCCTCTCTGCTCCCCCCACTCACTTACTGCCTGTGAGCTGACTGCGTGTGAACCTGGTGTCTGAGAATGCACTCAGCAGCAGCATATTGGCTCATTTACTCATGACACGACCAATGGGTTAGCTGTTAGCGCTTTCAGTGTTGATACGATCCCCCCCCCACACCCTGGGATCTAATCAAACCACATCAGATCACAACAAACTTGAAAGCATGACAATGTGATGACAGTACTACCGGCTCAGAAGTCAGATCACAAGTTGCCAGTCCGCGGACAATATGACATGTCAGCCGGTCCGTGGTAGAAAGGTTGGGAACCCCTGCTAAACCATGTCTGCCTGCTGGTCTTACCTGCTTGTGTGAGCTGAGAGGTGTGGTTGCTATGGCAGCAGTGGAGGTCAGGTCGTCGTAGATACTGCGGATGGGCGGCGCGCCACTCTTGTCTTTGGGGGTGGGGACAACGGGCTGACAGCCTCCTGAAAAAAGGAATCAATAACATAATAAGTAGGCTGGCCCCAGTCTGTGTGGTTTCGTTCTAGAGGGGCTCCTCCCCTCCCCAACCTGGGGAGAGCAACGGACTGACCTCATGTGTCCTTCAATGCATGAGTCCAAGCTGCTTCTTTTCACCTGACAGGCTTATATCTACAAGCTCACAACTTGTTGCACCGTGATGCGTTCTGAGCTTATAGATCTGCTGTTTTTTCTTCAGCAGTTATGTAAAAAGGTTTTCAATGTAATGGGTCCCGGGACCCAGGGGTGGTCTTTAAGATGGGTCAACGACGTTTGAGTACAGTACTGAGCACAGTATTGCATCCCAGGACCACCGGAGGGTGACATGATTACGTCCTCTCTCAATTTGGTGAGTCTAAGGATGCAGGGCGCTATTTGCATCACTGCCCAGTGTCAATTATCTAATGTAATCCTGGGCGTTACACTCCCTCTGCCAAACTGGGGAGAGCAACGGAATGACGCGGACGTAGCATGTGGAGGGAACACGTTATTCCAACCAGTTCCTTTCCCCTCCATCAGGCTCTCGGCTGGCCAGGGAGAGGCAGTATAGACCAGGATTTTTTATGAGGGTACCTACTAGACATGTGGAGAACATGCAAACTCCACACAGAAAGGCCCTTTTGCCAACCCCACCTAGGATAAGGGCACTGATGAAATCGAACCCAGGACCTTCTAGCTGCGAGGCGACAGCCCAGTCTTTAAACCGGGAAAGCAGCCATGTGTTCATTGCTATTATCATTGACATAGTGAGATGTACAGTTGTGGCGGTTGTTACTGGTTTAATTATGACTAGACCTGTACGTGCCCGTCGGCCACCGGCCTACTTAAGAACGATGCAACTTTGGAACCTAATAATACCTGTTGTCAACTTGTCATAGCACCCGTTTTAACTGTCTGTCTGTGTCCCACATGGAGATCTCTGTTGTATCTGCCTGTCTGCCTGTGTCTAAAGAGGGCAAACTGACGGACTGTGAAAAGTAAACTGATTAAGAAATCAATTGTCAGGTGTGGGGTTGCCATGGTAATCAATTGGCTGAGGCAGAGCCTGGAAATTGCACAGTTGAGGGGATTTAGGCTGATTAGGCACACTGGCAGAGCCTGAGCAGATCCTTTTGTGGTGGTTCTGGAGAACCGTGGGTCCGACCGACTCGATACCGGGCACTGCACTGTGTGGAACGCGTGTGTCGAATTAGAAGTCGGTGGGGCAAACGGTTCTCGAGTTACGTGCATTACAACCGTACACACACACACGCAGACGTGGCGCATTTATAGTAGGATTGACACAGTGAGATGTACAGTTGTGGAGGTTAGTTGTTGTTACCGTGGTGATGGAAGCTCCTGTGTTCTGTGGTGGGTGTGGACATGCTGAACGCTCGCGGCTGGGGGCTGGCGGGGGCGGGCAGGTCCCCCATCAGAAAGCCCGGCAGGAACTGGGCCCCAGGGCCGGGTTTGGGGGAGGTGGGCGAGCCCAGGGTCATGGGTTCAGAAGACGCTGTCGAGAGGAGACAAATACTTCCTGTTAGCAGTGAGCAGGGTTGGGAATGGATCGTTTAGAATTGTTAAAGATTCCCTCTAAGGTAGTTTAAGTGATTTTCTTTGATTAAAATAAGTGTTAAAAGCTCTATATTGTGACCGTATTAATTGCTATAGTGTTAGTTCAGTAGCGGGAGTCTCCATGTCTCTCCAGCTCTGTATTCTTTTCAAAATCTTTTTATTTCCGTTTTATAACAGTCACAGGTTCATAGTCACAGGTTCATAGAAAAAATAAAAATAAAATATCAGATTTAGTATCAGTGACTGAGGTAAATAAACGTAGCCTACTGTATGAATCAAAGAGATCGTGGGCAGACATAATGAAAAGACTTATTGTGCAAAACATGCCCCTTCAAGAAAAAAGAAAAACATTTTCTCCCCTTCAAGTCCCAATTTAGTATAGCCAATTCCCAATTCCCCAGCCTCTCTACAAGTACTCCATCTCTGCTAACCCCCACAATCAGTCATTGGGAGGGTGAAGAAAGCCTCGGGTCTCCTCCGATACCCGGGCCATCAAGCCAACATCTTTTTTTACACCCGACAGTGAAAGGTCTCACTAGGGGGGCGTAACGCATGTGGAGGTACACGCTATCCCCCCCACCTCCTCCCTCCCCTGAACAGGCGCCCTGACCGCTTGTGGGGATCATCAATGCAGCGACAAAGATGAGCCCTCCCCATTCAGCTTCCCACCCGCGAACGCGGCCAATTGTGTTCGTTGGAGCGCCCGGCCAAGCCGTATGCACCATGAAGGCTAAGCTCCATGGTGGTGGGCAGGAACTTTAACCTGCACCACCCGGACGCCCCGATAGTGGTCCTCCAGCTCTGTATTAAACAGTAAAATGCATTTTCAGAAACCAAAACTGGGATACCAATTTTATCCAATCAGGATAGGGAACGCAGTAAGGAAGGACACAGAGAAATGAGCAGACACAATTGGAACTGGAACACTATAAAGATTAAGTTTATAAAGAGCTACTCTCTCCTGACTTGTACTGTGATTGTATAGCAGACATGAAGTCCACATACCCGCTCTGACAGCAGTGTGATGAAACCGGTTCCGGAGAAACGGTTCCAAATGTGACGGATTGCTACATTTTCACAAAGTTCTTCTCAGACATTTGACTGTTGCCGTGCCACTGGCCATGACGTTGATTATATTACGAAATGTATTGAATCCAACAGCTGACCACCACAAGACACAATAGATGTTATTGTCCCGAGAGGACATTTGATTTACAGACATATAGGCTATTACATACAAATGATATGGGTGAATATAAAAGGTTAACCTGTGCTGCATAACAAGTAAATAAAACTAGGAATAAATGACTACTGCCTACTGACACTATAGTGTTGAGGGCGAGGCTACTGTAAACTTATACTACATTCACATTGTAAACAAACAAAAGTACAACAAAACAAAGAACATGACAGCAGCCACATGTGTTTCGTCGTTTAGTTATGAAAAATATAAATTAAACAAACATATACAAGTAATAAAGTGATTAAGACATACCGTGTATATCCATGGAGGATGAACCGTTAGCAGAAGAATGTGTGACAGTTAGCAGTAATGTAGTTTGACAATAAAACAAACAATATCTGATGTTCAGTTAAAAAACATACAACGTAATCTCCACACTGTTCGTCGGTTTAGTTTAGTTACAGATTAAATGTTTCTTAAATGATAAAACGTCAGGAGGACTGTACTATTATTAGTCTACTCGGCTAGTCTAATCTGACTTTTCAAACCAAACATGAGCGGTATGCGAAGGCGCCAGAATATGACGTCACCTCCGTCGCCTCCAGCGTGCGTAGCATTCCAAGGTGCGTTCAAGGCAGCTCGTAATTACAATAAGAGAGAGAGTGAGTCAGACAGACAGACAGACAGACTGACACCGTCTCCACACCATAGCGCAAAAAGGTCTTAAGCTGCGCACTTCTTAAGCTGCGCGCAGCTTAAATTCCGAGTTTTTAGACAGCTGGTGGATGGAAATTAAGCTCCACCTCCGCCGAAGACTTGAGCGGAGGAGAGCGTTTCCGGGAATCTGGCCGTCGCGCAAGTATTCGGCGGAGGTGGAGCTTAATCTCCATCCACCAGCTGTCTAAAAACTCAAGCTTTAAGCAGCGCGCAGCCGAGAACAGCTGCAACAAATAGTGGGTTTCAACCATATGCCTGCAAGGCAGTGGTTCTCAAAGTGGGGTCCTTGAGGGAGTTCCAGGGGGTCCCCTGCTAAATGATTAGGAACCAAATGGACCCTTATGGGTCTGTAACTCTTAGTGTACAAATGTACACTCTCAGAGTTAAATTAACATTGATTTTACAATATTGTATTGGGGTCCCAGAGATAGATAAACACCATTAAATAGGGGTCCGTGACCGTAGCCTAATTCAGGTCAAACCGGGGGCCGGGGCCCTATAGAGCCGTAACAATCTTCTCTTAACTGAGTCCTTGGCATGGGGTCAGCAGGCTAATGAGTATCATTTTTGGGGTCCTTGACATGAAAAAGTTTCGGAACCACTGCTCTAAGGTTTCAACCCTTTTCATATCAAGGTCCATTATTTATTCTGCGTTTGATTTTGAGCCACGGACCACCCTTTGATGAGATTAAATCTCAAACCCCGAACTAAAGAATATTTAGTTTAGTTATCATTGGATAAGATTTTGTCCACAATTCCCGAAAACAGAAAAACATTACATTTAAAGAGCTGGAGAGACCCCTGTTACCGAACAAATACACTATAAGCCTACTATCAGCATATAGTGCTTTACCCTTTTAACCCCTTTTAGACGACTGGGTCAAATTTGGCACATAGGCCTACCAGTTAATGGCCAAATATAGGCGATGTAGAAGGAGATGACAGCACATGGCTCTAGGCTGCCAGTGTATGATTTACTGCCCAAATCTGACATTAGTTGTGCTAAAATAAAAATAGGGGAATGTTTGAACTTTTAAATTAAATACGTTTTGAGTGTATTTTTTTCCAAGAGGTCCTGAACGTACCATCATGGTCACCCTCCACGTCACAACGTGTGTATTGCGTGCATACGTCATCATGATGCCGGTGAGCAGTGTTGCCATGTCCACTTATTATAAGCGATTTCTTTATTGGCTTGTTTTTTTTGTTTGTAAAGTTTACTTGTTTCCTATGTTATGTTTAACCAGTGTTTAATTTCAAAGTCAAAGAGCCCCAAATTTAAGTATATTTGTCTGCGGACCCACATCTTAAAACATTTTATGCCAGGGAACCGCATACAAGATTTTTGTTGTGAAAATGTAAAAAAAACATAGACCTGTTTGCTTGTTTCTCTCCCAAAACCTGACAGCAGTGCCGGTGAAGCCGGACACAGAGGCGGACACAGCAAGCAGCCAGGCTGCTGCAGCTCTGCTCTTTAATTATGTCATCATTCCTGACTACTGTGATGCAACTTTATACAACATACATCACCATGGTAATTATTATTACACTTCTAATTCATCTAACTAACAGCAAATTCAAATGCACACGTGTTTCTTTTGCTGTTTAGAGTTCGTACGCTTAGTTCAAAGCCTGTAAAAGTTGTGTTACTTGTTAGCTTCATTTGTTTTGCCAAAGGTAACTTTCACTTTACATCTACTTACAATGTTTTTACTAGTGTGTTCACATTGTAAACTTTGTTATTTATTTCACGAATGGGACTGAAAGATTGCTAATGAGTTCACTGGCATATGTCTCCTTTCCTCTTTTTTTTCTTAGTTATGTTAGAATTAAACAGACTTATCTGTCTCTCCTTCTGTCTGTCTGTCTGTCTGTCTACCTGTGTCTGCCAGGTCTGTCACACCCACTTAACATACTGAACGCACCCATTTAATACACTGAAAGTACAGTATACAGGTCAGTGAATATAATACTAGAGTACCAAGTATTCAGGAGGCTTGCAGTGTCCGTTCCTTTCCCCCCCTTTAACCAGGTTTAAGTATTCCTAAGGTTCAGGTATTTTACCAGTATTACCTAGAGATTTACCAGGGTCAGTTATTTCAGCTAGGGTATTTATTTACCAGGGAAAATAAAGGTATTCATTCATCAGTGTCAGGATTTTACCATGATAGTCAACCATGTGTCACCAGGGTTCGGTATTTACTATTTATAGCAATACGTTAGTTTGTTAGTAGTTACCAGTATTAGATTTTTACAAGGATTTAGTAGTTAGTATTTAACAATAAGTACCAAGTTACCAGGCTTAGGTAGTAGTTCGTATTTGTGTTTGGTAATTAGTACTTTTCATGCTTAGGTAGTTTGAATTTATCACGGTTAAGTAGTAGTTAGATTTGAGTTTGGTAGTTTGTACTTAGTACTTACCCAGGCTTAGGTAGTTGGTATTAGTGTTTGGTATGGTAGTATAGTACCAGGGTTAGTAGTATAGCCAGCCAGTGATAATAGCGCCCTCCAGGATGGCAGACGGTGGGCATTGTGTTGCCCAGCTCCGGGTGCTGTTGCTGGGCATGCTGTTGGTGGTGGCGGCAGTGTGGGCAGCAGCGGACAGCCAGGATTACTACGCCTTGCTGGGAGTCAGCAGAGACGCGACCACCCGGGAGATCAGGAAGGCCTTCAAGAAGCTGGCCCTGAAAATTCACCCCGACAAAAACCCAGTGAGTGGACCCTAATATATAATAATATAGAACTGCATATTGTTTTTCTTTTAAAAGTGTGTGTGTGTGTGTGCGCGCGCACGCGCGTGCGTGCGTGCGTGCGTGCGTGCGCGCGTTACAGTATGTCTGTTGTCTGTGTGTGGACACGGTCTGGGACCTACACTACTGGTAACTGGACCCTTTTCCACCAAAATAATGTTGGTTCTAGTCTAGAACTACATGGTTCCTTTCATAGACATAGAAAGGTAGACAGACACCTCCTTCGGCTCTGGGGCGTCCGTATCTCAGGCACCATCTTAAAGGGAAGAAAACCACAGAAGCTTCTGCGTGTGTGTCACAGAGAGGATGTTCGGTAGGCCAATCAGAGGCAGGTTAATCACTTGAGTGGCAGCGTGCCTTACACATTTCGGCTTGACTTCCGCCTTGCCTGTGCTTCCATGTGATACAGGTCATTGCAATGAATTGCAGCGGCCAATGATGTTGACGATCTGTGGTTCCGTTGTAGATTCTTGGAACCCTGGTGCTTTCACAAAACCGTCCGTGAACTGGCCCGTGTTTCCACCAGTTTTACACAGGACCATTGGGGTTCTGCGTAATTGGGGGGCGGCATAGCCAACATAGCTGGTTAGAGCCTGGGCTGGGGAGAAGGAGTCCACAGCCCAGTTGCCTTTTTCATTTGATTTAAGCCATTGTTTATAACACATCTGCATCTTCCAACCTGTAGAATAGTGTAACCCACTTGGTTCCCAGTTCAGGGCAAGGAAAACCACGTTTTCTTTTTTGTTCCAGTTCTGAACCAACGTTTAGCGTTCTGAACAAATTAATTCTCAGTGGAAACACACTGAACGCTGATGTCAACTGATTGTCTGATAACCAGATGCTGATATTGTGGAGTTGTGCACTCTATAGTCTAATGTTGACTAGGAGAGCTGAATCATCAGCGAAAAGAAACAGGTTTACGATCACAGGCTTAACTTCATAATGATGATAATAATAACACTTCTATCTCAATTATATAGCGTTTTACTTGGTAGTCAAAGACACTTGACAAGACAAGACAAGGCAAACAAACCAAAACAACTTCAATAAGAGAATAACTAGTTAAAAGGGATAAAAACAAAAAAGAAAATGGCACAAAGTGCATGTCATTAACAGAATGGGGCGACTGTGGCTCAAGAGGTAGAGCAGGTCGTTCAATGATCCATGGGTCGGCGGTTCGAATCCCGGCTCCTCCTGTCTACATGTCGAAGTGTACTTGGGCAAACACTGAACCTTGCATGGCTTCCGCCGCAATCGGTGTATGAATGTGTGTGTGTGAATGGGTGAATGTAATGCACAATCTATGTAAAGCGCCTTGGATAAAGGCACTATATAAATGCACCATTTACCATTTACCATTTATAATGTGTTTGTACGTGGCATTTGACCTAGGTATGATGACCATGCAGACATTCCCTTATTCTCATGTTTTTGTTATTAAAAAGTACTAGAACGGTGCCCGTTGTAGCCTCTACGAGCACCGGCCTACTTGAAACGATGTAAGTTGGAAATGGATGCCCTACCCAGATATTAGGCCAGCTCAACATATGGACACTGGGCAGGGGCCCTGTCCAGAGCCCGGGCAGAGGACTTTTTGGGGCGGTTCTGGACAACCATGGGTCTGACCGACACCGGGCACGGCACCCCCTGTGGTGGTGTGGAACGCGTGTGTCGAATTTAATGTCGGTGGGGTGAAGGTTCACGAGTTACGTGGATTACAGACGTACAGACGTACAGAGACTTGGTGGAACTCCCCCCCCACACACACACACACACACACACACACACGGAGTTGCACCACTCACTTCACACAGGTGTGATTTTACTTGTTTACTGAGGCATTACACTGTCTCTCTGCATTTGATGTACGTGAGTTCTCAACGGGCCTGAACATTAAGACCCGGCCCTAACTGGGCCAGCCTGAGACCCGGTGGATTAGCATACATTTTAGGCCCGACCCAGCCCTAAAACGTCGGGTTTAGGCAGAATTTGAGAACTCTATGGGTGAGAGTGTCTGCTAAATGTCTAAAGTACATTGTAAATTCTCTCTCTCTCTCTCTCTCTCTCTCTCTCTGTCTCAGAACGACCCATCCGCTCACGACGAGTTTGTGAAAATGAACCGAGTATACGAGGTTCTGAAGGACGAAGACTTGAGGAAGAAATATGACAAATATGGAGAGAAAGGTCTGGATGAATCCGAGGGCCAGCGCTACGAGAGCTGGAACTATTACCGTTATGACTTTGGTGCGTGAGTATATGGCAACGAATTACTATACCCCTTGTGTCTGGGACGTAACTATGGAGGAAGCACAATCATTGATTGATTGAAAATTGTATTCACACTAGTATGTCGAATGGGTACATTTCAACAAAAGTACAGGTCAATACAAAAACTGCTACGAGGATAAAACCAGAAAAAAAGCACTAATACTTGTTTACATCAGGTCCTCCATTTTCAATTCATCAGAACATTTAAAGACGTACATACTGTATATACAATTCTATGCAAACAAAGAAATCATCATATATAGAGTTAAAATGTGTACAGTATGCAAAGGGGGGGAGGGGGGGGGGGACTCATTTAAGCTTGTGTCAAGAGTGCCTCGTGTTTGGTACTCAAAACGGCTTTAGCAGGCCATTAGCTACCAGCCACAAACTATTTATAACGCTGTGACGAGACCCCGTAGCGTAAACCATAACACCGTGCCAGCTATTTTCAGGTGGAGCGAACAAGACCCGCCAAAGGGAGGGAGGAGAGCTAATATAAGAGCGGCCATGGATTAAAGCTGTCAGTTGTCAGTCGACTGATTTCAAGTCCTTTGGATTCCATAACAGTGAGCATGTCTTCCGCAGTGATGCAAATAGCCTGCATCCTGCATCCTTTTTGACTCACTGAATTGAGAAAGGACGCAATCATGTCACCCTCCTGGGGGTCCTGGGATGCAATACTGTACTCGATACTGTACTCTAACGTCGTTGAAGTAGGACTAGCTCTCAAGATGGGCTACTTTCGGTTACTATTTTAACAGTACTGGGTTTGGTGATGCTCTATATCAAACATTTTTGGCCGTGCACCCCCTGTTACCTCCTGACCTAGCTGACGCACACCCAACGCTCAGTCTTGTTGTATTTGGCCGAATTTGTTTTTATGATTATGGCAAATAATCACAGAATGTCACTGCACTGAAAGACATGCAGCTGCTGTATAGAGGGTATGCGTGTGACATCATCAAACCCGGAAGTTATCCAGGAACGCCTACTGAGTGGCAAAAACTACTTTCTGGCCTTGACAGCAATTACATCCAAACAGAAACGTTGTATTTGATTGCATTAAACGACGATAAACGACATTAAACTCACTTTGTCACAAATTTTGCCACTCGATTTGCCATTCACTTTATGCATGTGCATACCCTCTATACTCCCGCAGCTGCTCTACTATACACCTCCTTGCACTAGTGTTTTACCAGATTTTGCCGTCATGTCACGCACCCCCTAGAGCAGGGGTCGGCAACCCAAGATGTTGAAAGAGCCATTTTCGACCAAAAATAAATTCAAAATCTATCTGGAGAAAAATGTACACATTATAATGCGGCTTGCCAAGCTTTATTATCTCTCGGGTTGCAACGAAACTAGCAGCAGTGGTGGAGTTTGAAGATGCGATCCACTTTTTAAAAGAGTGTTTGCTCTCTTCTACTTTCTTCAGCAGTTCTGCAACAGCACTCTCTCATTCCCAACTGGGTGGTCAGCTGCAAATTTTGCATGCTTTCTCTGGAAATGTCTTTCAACGTTACTTTTTTTGTTGTTTGATAGCTTCTCATTGCAGATTAAACATACAGGCAGTCAATCTGCATTGGCTGTGAAGGCAAAAGCCTCTGTCCACGAACTGTTAAATCCTCTGTTTTCGTCGGCTATCTTTCTTTTTCTCCCTGTAGAAGCCATAGCGTAGCAAGGCAGCAGGCCTCACACACCCACCGGTTTGTTTATAATAGACACCTGGTTGGCGCGGCGCCGAGTATGTCGCATGCTATGACGCAAATTTTAGTTGACATATGTGTTGAAACTTAATATTTATTCTACACATTTTTACAAAATTGGAAAACTTAAGAGTGTTTGTCACGTTTGGCCTCCTACAGAAACCGTTGCAGACCCCTGCCCTAGAGGGCGTTCGCGCACCATAAGGGGTGCACGACTGCAGTGCACGCACCACAGTTTGGGAACCCCTGCTCTATATAAAGTCAAAGACTTACGATTTGTCACACACGCTACCGCAGTGCTATTTGTTCTCCGCATTTAACCCATCTCTTGGAGCAGTGAGCCGCAGCCAAGGAGCGGTGAGCTGCAGCCGTGCTGCACTCGGGAATCATTTGATTAGTTGATTTGACCCCCCAATCCAACCCATTTTTACAGTCTTTGGTATGACCTGGCCGGGGATCGAACCCCGACCTCCTAGTTTCAGGGCGGACACTCTAACCACAAGGCCACTGACTGGTATTGTCTGTAAAAGACTTTGAGAGCTGTCACAGCGTACAATAGCTGGGAGGGAATTTGTCAAAAATCATCAAGATTGTGCACTTGCCTTGGTGACAAGTTTTTGATTTTTGGCATGGTGTTAGGTATGGGCATAAGGTTCCCCCCCAAAAAAAACAACATCGCAAATGAGTTGGGCTCGCCCCCTAGTGGTCCATTTGCAATGAATCCAATATTAGATGTAATTGTCAGTACATTGTTGAAAGTTAACCCCAAATGATTGATGGAACAGATTCGTCTTGATAGATGGATTCGTCTGTGGAACACTGACCTTTTAAACCTGTCTGTCTTGTCTGTCTGTCTGTCTAGGTATCTATGACGATGACGAGGACATCATCACTTTGGACAGAGGCGACTTTGGTAAGGAAGGAGAGAATGACTGTTGTTGCATATGGTGATATATAAGACGTGCTGAAGTCTTATATTTTGATTAGGGATGGGCAATTAATCGGTCTTGACATCTGTATCGGCCGATATTGGCTAACATTAGCGCGTGACGTGACAAAAACAAGGATAGGGTGATACAAACTAGTGTCGGAGCTTGTAGATGTTTTGAGTGTTCATGTCGTTTAGACGATGGGTTGTTGCTGACTGCAATGCTGTCCCATTGGCTTAGAGGTCGGCTAGAGGCAAAAAGTGTCTGGTTGTCTAGAGACGAGGCAGCCAATCAGGACGATAGGTCGTCACTACGGCAGCCAATGAGAAATTGGTCGTCAAAGCCATCCCGAGAGAAAATTGACCACCTTGCTTTCCAAGCAGCTGATAAAAAGCCTGAAAAAGCCTCTTGTTATGATGAAGGCTGCAAATTCTATCAGTGTTTTCTGGGGAAGCTTTCAAAAGAGTCAACAAGTTGGAACATTTTGAAATAAAGATTCAAGTTGTTTATTTTGGGATTTGGGCCAACATTTCAATAACGGTGCATCCCTAGTTTTGGAATAAAGAGGCATTGCTTTTTTCAAATTCACTGTTTATAAGCCTTTGTTCAGAATGTACAAAATTATATATTTTTAATACATAATGAGATCATATTGACATTGGTTATCGGCATAGATAGATAGATAGATAGATAATAAAACTATGATATTTTCTTGTTTCAGACGCGGCAGTAAACTCCGGGGAGATCTGGTTCATAAACTTCTATTACCCACGATGCTCTCACTGCCATGAACTGGCTCCCACGGTACCATACATACAATACACACACACACACACACACACACACACACACACCCACACATAGAGACACACATGTGCACATGTTTCACACAAACACATGACACGAGTGTGTGTGTGTGTGTGTGTGTGTGTGTGTGTGTGTGTGCGCGTGTGTGTGTGTGTGTGTGTGTGTGTGTGTGTGTGTGTGTGTGTGTGTGTGTGTGTGTGTGTGTGTGTGTGTGTGTGTGTGTGTGTGTGTGTGTGTGTGTGTGTGTGTGTGTGTGTGTGTGTGTGTGTGTGTGTGTGTGTGTGTGTGTGTGTGTGTGTGTGTGTGTGTGTGTGTGTGTGTGTGTGTGTGTGTGTGTGAGCAGTGGAGGGAGTTTTCTAAGGAGATGGCAGGAGTCATCAGGATCGGAGCGGTGAACTGCGGAGACAACAATCGATTGTGTCGCAGTAAAGGCATCAACAGCTACCCCAGTTTGTACATCTACACTGCTGGACAGGTAACTAAGCAAGATCAGGGCCAACTCAGACTTTTTCGTGCAAAGGGCCACCCAAATGTATAGTGTGTTTGGCCACGGACCCCTCATCTGAAAATCAAGGGATGTCAATCGATCGATTAACTTGCTAGTTGATAAGCAGCGTTTTAAACGTCCAATGACACGCCCGAAAATATCATTATTATTATGATACTGTACATCACGTGGTTTCAGTGAAAACGGTCTGAAAACTCTCACGACGGGGCGCACTGAGCACTGGCTACCAGGCTTAGTAGCTAGCAGGTTAGGCTAGTCATTTGGATGGCAGATTTGCATTCGTACTGACCAAATATGGAAATATGGCTTTTTTTAAAACTGGACCACATGTACGTTCCTCGGCCACGCGTGCACGCAGACAGCATCACATTCACAGAAAACTGCCCAATGATAGAACCGCAGTATTTTCGATTTGTTCTTAACTGTTACGTTTAATTGAAGAATTTTTTAGCGGCGATTAATCGATTAACGATTAACATCCCTAATAAACAACAGTAAAATGAGCACTTTCCCATGTTTTGATCTAAATTAGGGTGACACATTGTTAGCTTTCCACCACTGGTTTTAACTGGCATTCCTCTCGTTTTGGGGGTGACGTCACAGAAGTCAGAGAAGTACTTTGGGGACCGCTCCATGAATAGTCTGCTCGTGTTCTCCATGCAGTTGGTTAAAACCACCGTCACGGAACTGTGGCAAGGTAAGGACTGCTGTATTATACGCACGCACGCACGCACGCATGCATGCATGCACACACACACACACACACATGATTTAGGCATTTACAGAAGCTCTTACCTAGAGTGACTTACACTAAGCATAATCACATCGATCTATAAATGTGCCACGTCTCTGTGTGTACGTCTGTAATGCACGTAAATGGAGAACCTTCCGCCCCACCGACTTCAAATTCGACACACGCGTTCCACACTCCCACGGGGAGTGCGGTGCCCCGCGTCGGATAGCCGGTTGTCCAGAACCAGCACTATATGCGTATACACTATAGAGTGCTATGTCTACATAAAATGCTATCTAAGTTACATAAAATTGAGCCTTTGTATACCGGTATGCCTGTATTTCGTCGAGGCTAGGGCAAGTGCTACGGGCTAAGATGTAGTCTGAAGAGGTGGGTTTTCAGACTACGGCACATGCACATCCACATCTATGTAAAGTTTTATTATGCTGTGCTAAGTTAATGATGCTCCTTGTATTATTCTTTAGTTCTACACTTTGCTCATTTGGTTCTGTTTTCTCGTGTTGTTTATGTTGTTTATGTTGCTAGGCAACGTGTTCACCGAGATAGAACGAGCGTTTTCATCAGGAATTGGCTGGATCATTACCTTCTGCTCTGACTCTGGAGGTAACGCACGCACGCACGCACGCACGCACGCACGCACGCACGCACGCACGCACGCATGCACACATTGGCTTAGTCGTGGGGACGTTTTAAGTCTTTTGTACTACACCAGCCAATAAGGGACCACCATTCTTGGTGACGTAACTAAGGTACGTTTCAAGTTTGGTATAAGGTCAATAACGGGTCTAAAGGATTTAGAACAGCAGTTGTATTAGACATTAGTTAGTAGCACTGAAAGTAGAGAAGATTTAGACCAGCAGTTGTACCAGGCAGTAGACACTACCGGACACTGTACTTCAAATTAGCTTATATAGGGACTCTATAGGGACTCAGAGCAGCAGTCGTACCCAGACAGCAGTGAGCTTTAGGACTTAGAGCAGGAGGCGGACGCTTTTCCGAACAGTCATTGGTCCGACGACCGGATTAAGGTTGGTGAGGGATGCGTTAAGGTTGGCGACTGGATTAAGTTTGGTGAGGGATGTGTGGAAAACGACCGGATTAAGGTTGGTGAGGGATGCGTTAAGGTTCATGACTGGATTAAGGTTGGTGAGGGATGCGCTGCTTCCGTGGGAGGTTATGGTTAGGTTAGGGTCTCTGTCTACCGAGCAATCTTCGTTCCTACTCTCACCTATGGTCATGAAGTGTGGGTCATGACTGAAAGAATGAGGTCGCGAATACAAGGGGCCGAAATGAGGTTTCTCCGACGGGTGGCTGGCATCTCCCTTAGAGAGAGGGTGAGAAGTTCAGTCACGCGAGGGAGACTTGGAGTAGAGCCGCTGCTTCTTCGCCTGGAAAGGAGCCAGCTTAGGTGGTTCGGGCATCTGGTTAGGATGCCTCTCGAGCGTCTCCCTAGGGAGGTCCTCGATGCACGTCCCACTGGGAGGAGACCTCGGGGCAGACCAAGGCGCAGATGGAGGGATTACATCGACTCACTGGCCTTGGAACGCCTCGGGATCCCCCAGGAGGAAGTTACTAATGTTGCTCTGGAGAGGAATGTCTGGAGCTCTCTGGTGGAGCTGTTGCCCCCGCGACACGACTACGGATAAGCGGTTGAAGATGGATGGATGGATAGGTTTTGAGGTATATCATTTTTGGAAGCGGTGATGCCAGTGGTGAGCGCACGTCATGGTGCGCTCTGCTTGCGCACAAGTAGGCCATACATGGCCTACTTGTGTGCAAGGTGCAAGTGCATCTCGAGAGAGTGCATTTCTACTAGTTATGATCTGTGTTGACAAATGCTACACACATGCACGCAAACACGCATTCACAGTACACCACACTATATATAATCTATAATGTTTCATTTACATAATGTTTGACCTGTCTGTCTGTGTCAGATTGTCTGAAGTCTTCAACCAGACAGAAGCTGGCTGGCATGTTGGTAAGGTAACATTATAATTGATGTTGACAATTACAAAAGTATACGGTTACTGTAAATTATATTTCAGAAATAAACTGTGTGTGTGTGTGTGTGTGTGTGTGTGTGTGTGTGTGTGTGTGTGTGTGTGTGTGTGTGTGTGTGTGTGTGTGTGTGTGTGTGTGTGTGTGTGTGTGTGTGTGTGTGTGTGTGTGTGTGTGTGTGTGTGTGTGTGTGTGTGTGTGTGTGTGTGTGTGTGTGTGTGTGTGCGCAGGATGGTCTTGTTAAAGTTGGCTGGATAGATTGCGGTACTCAAGCAAACCTCTGTGACAGTTTCCAGGTAAGCATAATAATAAAGCAGAAACAACATGAGTTGAGACAAATAACAGTCCAAGTCCATAGTAATTATCCATAATGTATAAATGATGGATAAGGGGTCAGGACAGATAGGCCTTTTCGGGGAGGGGGTCACAATAAATGATGGACTTAGACTGTTATTCGTCTCAACTGCTCATATATACACACTGGTTCCCAAACAGTGGGTCGGGACCCATTTGTGGATCACGGACACATTTTTATGGGTCACTTTTTTTTTTTTGGTGTCCTACATTTTGTTTTCAATTATTTCAACACATTTTCAAAAAACCTTCCCAAAAACAAAATTATGTTCATTCATTGAAAACAACGAAGGTAGACGAAACCATGCAAGGCACCAACCTGTTCATCAGGAGCAATTAGGGTTCAGTGTCTTGCTCACTAACTTCGACACTAACTCTGGAGGAGCTCACAGGGATCGGACTGGGAACCTCGCAGCACGAAGCGACGCGTTGTGAACTTGTAGATCTGCTATTTTCACTAGTTTGGGTCCTGGGCACAAGTCAAATTTCTGTTTTGGTTCACAGGCTAAAAGGTTTTGGAACCACTGAATTCTGTAACATGTATTTCCATGTAACTATGCTATGTTTACAAGGGAACGTATTTCCTAAAACACTATGCTATGTTTACAAGGGAACGTATTTCCTTGTAACACTATGCTATGTTTACAAGGGAACGTATTTCCTTGTAACACTATGCTATGTTTACAAGGGAACGTATTTCCTTGTAACACTATGCTATGTTTACAAGGGAACGTATTTCCTTGTAACACTATGCTATGTTTCCAAGGTAACCGGTGGCTCCACAGCATTCTTCCCACCTGGAAGCTCCATGCAGAAACAAGGCAGTGAACTGGTAATACACGCACACGCACACGCACACACACACACACACACACACAGTGTTGTTTAACCTTAAATTCAGTTATTTTATGCATATTGTCCCTGACTCAGAATCAATCTCATTTCATCGCGCGTTATCATTTAGATAACGTTTTATTTTATTGTATGCAACCAATTATTTATTAAAACACTTAGGCTGTTAGCATTTATTGAAAAATTAGGATCTAATTCACGCCAGCATTTTTTTAAATTTGAGCTCTTATTTTGAAAAGCCGCCATTTCCGCTCCACAAACAGTAGTCCTAAGTTAGGAGTTTTCACACAGCCAGGCGGGCCTTGTTTACAATGTGAATCCAGGCCGGAGCTCCGGAGAGCTCTAGATCATCAGCTCTGTGCCGTCAAAGAAACGCTGTTTTGACCAAAAATGCCACCTGGGACAAGGAATAGGAGATACAGGCGATTGAAAGAAATGGATAGAATGGATTCTTATGGCGACGACGATCTAAAATGGGCGATCCAGTGCTGTGCTAACAACACAGCTAGCTAACCGGCTAACGTGAGTAGCATTTTGGCTCGAGCAATCGAACGCGCTATGAAAGCTCAATTGCCGAAGGCCGTCGGCAATGGCGTTAAGCGTCAGTATCAAAATTAGGCTTCAATTGACTTTAATCGTCGGCAATGGCGCGCTAAGTGTTAACTTCTTATTGCTGCTAGCTGTTCCAGGGGCCACCATACGTGTTCACTTTAAAAGTCGGAGTTTGCCCCTCTCCCCCACACACACACTCGCTACACACACTCTAGTATCATTGGAACAAGCAGACACTGTTTATCTTTCGCCAGAAGCTTTTACATGGCGGGAGCGTCGCGGTACAAAGGCACAAATTAAATCTGAAATTTGGATGGCAGAAGATCCACCAAGGACAGCTCTCCTGGAATCCGACTTATGGAGGTTTGAAAATCCTCCTTTCAACTGCTTTAAACCGTGATTATATTTTCAATCCCATAGCTGGAACGGTGGGACGTTGGCGCGTTGCCATAGGAACCGGACCAATGTTAAACGCTGCGGTTGGACTCAACCATTATATAGACGGAGTATACGTTGGGGTCCGCATATATACGGATCTGGGATATGACGCCACCTAGCGTCGGGGTACGTATATATACGGACCTGGGATATGACGCCACCTAGCGTCGGGGGACGTATATATACGGACATGGGAAAGAAAGAATTAAACACTTTCAATGTGGCATCCCGATAATGAATCAATGTGATTATAGGTGAACATTTTCAAGCATTTTGTCCTTTTGCCCCAAAACAAATGGCAAAAGAATTGTTGAGAGCTTGTAGAGTTTTCATGGCCTATTCATACTACGAAATGGTGGGCCTTAAGCCATTTACACCTGAGACGGATTCTAAAAAAAAAGTCTTCTAAATCATGACAGTTTTCTGAAAAACCATGTTTCTGTATCAGTGGTTCTCAACCTATTTCATGTCAAGGACCCGCAGTTAAATAAAACCAATTCTTAACAATCAGTTAACTATTAACATCCCTAGTTCCATTGTGTAATGTATTGTGTGTATTGTTGTTGGCATGTTCAAGTGGCTCCAAACTCTGGACAGCAAAGAGATCTACGGTCAGGTCATGGAACACCTGCCGGACCTGGAGCTTCTGACGGCAGACAACTTCAAGGTACCTTCGCCCCAGTGCTGGTTCTGTTTCGTCGACTGAAGCCCAAACCACACCAAAGGGTCGAGAGACGCAACAAAACTGTTTTAGCTTTCGTCCCAGTGGTGTGATATATGTCCTGTTGCGAGTAGTTTTTACCTGCCTGTCTCTAAATAAAGTTTGGAGCATCTTAAAGTGAGTTGCGAGCCCCTGCTTTCTTTTTATTGTTTACTGTTTCTACAGTTTTGGCTCAGCACCAATTGGAGGATGTGCGTTACTTTTCTTGCCCTGTTGCGAGTAGACACATGTAGACGCAAGTCGACCCAATTGAATGGTTGCTTGCAACTACATGTGTCTACTCGCAACCGTTTGGTTGCAAGGAGTTGCATGGCGACCCATTGCTGTAGTTTGGGCTTAAAACTACGACGAGTGGTGGGCGGTATGTGGTGACAAATATCGCTGAGACGATATAATGTCTCCACGATGTGTCTTTTCAGAGGTATTGTGCATATCGTGATACAGTGAATGCACATTCTATGATTTGCAGTTCTATACCAGTTTGACTCCATAAAACGCGTTACCTGCTATTTAATCAAATATTCTACGCTGCCGAGATTGTTTTATTACCTTTAGAGCATACGCTGAAGTATTTGCAGCTTTCAACGACAAATGGTCCGTCGCCATGTTTTGATCATCGGTACCAGCGGTCATTACAATGTGCTACAGGATCCGCCTCCATGAGGCATTGTAGTCCAAACCAACCCCCCGTCCACTTACATTGAGCTCATTTTCCCAGAAGCCCTAGCAGCCCAGATGACAAATGTCGGGTATAGCGTTTTACGCACGGTGGAACACTGGATTAAACAATTAGCGGCCGTCAAACTGTTACTTTAGTTTATACTAAAGAGCGACTGTTTCGTTTTTAGTATTTTGGTCTAAATGGTCTCTTACTCCTTTTTCTTTTAGTTTTTGTTACCAGCTTGTAGGTGGTTGTACTGTTAAGTAACTTGAAAATTAACCATAAAAAATGTGCGTGCGTGCGTGCGTGCGTGCGTGCGTGCGCGTGTGTGTGTGTGTGTTGCAGAACAAGCTGACCGGACATCGCTGGCTGGTCAGTTTTACGTTTGGACAGAAGACTCTGGCTTCCAACGAGTACAAGAAACTACAGGCGCTACTCAGAGAGGACCACATACAGGTGCCTGTCTGTCTGTCTGTCTGTCTGTCTGTCTGTCTGTCTGTCTGTCTGTCTGTCTGTCTGTCTGTCTGTCTGTCTGTCTGTCTGTCTGTCTGTCTGTCTGTCTGTCTGACTATCTACCTGTCTGTGTGTCTCTAGGTTGGCAGGGTGGACTGTCTTGCTGATGCAGACCTGTGCCAGTCTCTGTACGTCCACACAGCGTGTGTGGCAGTCTTCAAAGGCCTGGGCATTCAGCACTTTGAAATACATCATGGTCAGTTTACCTTCCGTTTCATTGATTGATTGATGAATAATGTCTTAACACGCTTGTTAACGGTAGACGTATAAGCTCCATATAGGGACAAGTGAAGATGGAGTGACGGCCTAACCATCTTATATTCTTTCTCTCGGCTTGATCACTGCCATGCACTTTTCTTCCTGGCCTGCCAGAGAAAACCGACAGATTACAACTCAAAATGCGGCAGCCATAGTTTGTAACTAAAACTGTCTGTCTGTCTGTCTGTCTGTCTGTCTGTCTGTCTGTCTGTCTGTCTGTCTGTCTGTCTGTCTGTCTGTCTGTCTGTCTGTCTGTCTGTCTGTCTGTCTGTCTGTCCAGGTAAAGATGTGTTGTACAGCATCGTGGGCTTCGCCAGAGACAGTGTCAAAGGTCACGTGACCACTCTGCTTCCCGACAACTTCCCGTCTGACGGGAAGGAGCCCTGGTTGGTGGACTTCTTTGCTCCGGTCAGTCAAACCTAATAATATGAATGAATAATTAATTGCATTTTTTATTAGCGCTTTTCCAACGTACAGTAGTGCTCAAAGCACTTTACAATGGTCCATTCATTCATACATTGGGAGGTGAAGCGGCGAACAGTCTGCGCCAGCGTCCTCACTTCCCACATTCACACACCAACGGTGGCGATCTAGCATGAGGCACCGACCGATTCACTGGCGGCAGTGTGGGGTTCAGTGTCTTGCCCAAGGACGCTTTGACATGTTAGCGTCCAGAGTGGGACTTACTGTCGAGAAGTTAGAATCTCCACATTCACATTCTTAAAGGACCACTTTTCAACCTATCTTCATATAATAGGTCCTCAGTATAATCATGATAAAATGGCACAATTGTTTTCTACTCAGTCTGTGTCTCATAGGAGGGCAGTTTAGCAACCCGTCCACCAGTGACATCGATTTTTCTTTTAACCTTTTTTTTTTTACAAAAACGATGGCTTCCATTTTCGCATTGCAACTTTTCAGGACTAGTACATTTTACTTACTTCAGTCTAAATTAGTAGTTTAATGAGCAGTATTAAAAGGTTATTGTCTATTTGATGTCCAATGTAATTGTACTTTGTTCATAAAGTTAACATAACTTTAAAGGAATTTGAAAGGCAATTGAACTGGTTTCCAATTCAAAATAGCAAAAAATGATTCCGAATTTCAATTCAAATATATCAAAAATAGCTGATCTACAAGCTCAAAACGCGTCGCAAAATGCGACACGTTTTGAGCTTGTAGATCAGCGCATGCAAACTCCACACAGGAAGGCCCTTTCGCCAACCCCACCTCAGGTATGGGCACTGATGACATATTATTGTTATTTTAATTTACAGTGGTGTCCGCCGTGTCGAGCGTTGCTCCCCGAACTGAGGAAAGCTTCCATCCTATTGGCTGGACAGATGAAGTTTGGCACGCTGGACTGTACCATTCACCAGGAGCTGTGTAGCACGGTACCTGTCTGTCTGTCTGTCTGTCTGTCTGGACTGTACCATTCATTAGGAGCTGAGTAGCACTGTACCTGTCTTTCTGTTTACCTGTCTACTTTCTGAAGCTTGATGATATGTTAAATTGCTGTTAACTTGTTGTGTGTGTGCGTGTGTGCTCATGCACGTGTGTGACTGTGTGGGTCTGCGCGCGAATGCACGTGTGCGTGTGCAGTACAACATTCAAGCCTACCCGACCACTGTCATCTTCAACCGTTCCTCCATCTATGAGTATGAAGGCCATCACTCTGCTGACGCTATACTGGAGTTTATACAGGTGTGTATACACACACACACACACACACACACACACACACACACACACACCGGGGGGCGGCAGTGGCTATGGGGTACTAGAGTAGCCGGTAGAGCAGCCGGATAGTAACCGCAAGGTTCCCAGTTTGATCCTGGGCTCCCCCAGAGTTAGTGTCCTTGAGCAAGACTCTAGTCTGAACCCCCTAATTGCTCCCGATGTGCAGGTTGGTGCCTTGCACGTTTTCCTCCGCCATCGGTGTATGAATGTGTGTGTGAATGGATGAATGTAATGCACAATCTATGTAAAGCGCTATATAAATGCACCATTTACCATTTAGTTGATAACTGATAACGGTTGATAGCAGGCTGGATTGAATTGAAACAACACTGTCTGTCTGTCTGTCTGTCTGTCTGTCTGTCTGTCTGTCTGTCTGTCTGTCTGTCTGTCTGTCTGTCTGTCTGTCTGTCTGTCTGTCTGTCTGTCTGTCTGTCTGTCTGTCTGTCTGTCTGTCTGTCTGTCTGTCTGTCTGTCTGTCTGTCTGTCTGTCTGTCTGTCTGTCTGTCTGTCTGTCTGTCTGTGTCTCTCGCTCTCTCGCTCTCTCGCTCTCTGTCTATAGGATCTGGTCAGTCCATTGGTGGTGGTGTTGGATCCTTTTAGCTTCAGAGACAGAGTTAAAGGTAAGACTAATACTTCTATAGTAGTTTAGTAGTAAAGTGATGTGTGAACTTGTAGATATTACTATTTTCCACAGAGTTCCAAGTAGAAGACAAAAGGGCCTTTCTGTGTGGAGTTTGCATGTTCCTCCCGTGTCCCCTAGAGTAGGTACCCTCACATGTTCTCCCCGTTCCCCTAGGGTAGGTACCCTCACATGATCTCCCTGTGTCCCCTAGGGTAGGTACCCTCCCATGTTCTCCCCATGTCCCCTAGGGTAGGTACCCTCACATGATATCCCTGTGTCCCCTAGGGTAGGTACCCTCACATGATCTCCCTGTGTCCCCTAGGGTAGGTACCCTCACATGTTCTCCCCATGTCCCCTAGGGTAGGTACCCTCACATGTTCTCCCCATGTCCCCTAGGGTAGGTACCCTCACATGTTCTCCCCATGTCCCCTAGGGTAGGTACCCTCCAGTGGTGTCATGGTGTTTTTTTTTTACTGGTACCACAGCGTTTTGATGACGCCACGTGCACGCACGCATGTGCGCATGGCAGAACACCGAACACACAGAACAGCTGATATAGCCTAAGCCTATTAGACACAAACACAAAAGTAGACTTAAAATAGTCAGACAAACATCTTTACTGCACACTGCACGCGTCTTGGAAAGTCTGGTGACACGAGGTTGATTAGGTGCGTCTTCTCTTGAATCTAGGGGGACGCGTTCTAGCGTGCACGCACATGCACCGTTCCGTTCCGTCCCTGCGCGAGCACGTCAAAAGTTTACTGGTACCACGGCGTGGTACTGCGTTCTACGTTGTACGCATGACACCACTGGTACCCTGTTGGTTGTGTGTTTCAGTTGGGTCTGGAGGGGAGCTGTGGATGGTTTTATATATTATATATATTGTGTTGGTTGTGTGTTTCAGGTGGGTCTGGAGGGGAGCTGTGGATGGTTTTATATATTATATATATTGTGTTGGTTGTGTGTTTCAGGTGGGTCTGGAGGGGAGCTGTGGATGGTGGATTTCTACGCTCCGTGGTGTGGACCCTGTCAGGCCCTGAAGCCTGAGTGGAGACGCATGGCCAGGGTATGGGATATTAACCCTCGTTACACACATACGCATGTCCAGGGTATGGGATATTAACCCTCATTACACACACATGCATGTCCAGGGTATGGGATATTAACCCTCATTACACACATATGCATGTCCAGGGTATGGGATATTAACCCTCATTACACACATATGCATGTCCAGGGTATGGGATATTAAGCCTCATTATTACACACATACGCATGGCCCAAGTATGGCCATGCGTATGCCTACAAGTTCATGAGCTTGTAGATCTGCTATTTTTGAAAAACCTTGAAAATGTGGCGCAAATCTTTGAATATATATTATTTCAGAGCGAACGTTTTAACTCAAATCTTTGCTTCTGGGAGGTCACTGTAACAACTTATTAACTTATTACTTATTTTCAGATGGTGATCGGTGGCCAATTACATATATTCCTTGACATGAAATTGAGAACGAGAACGACTGACATAGAAACATTTTTCAGAATATTGTCTATTTAGAAGACATTTTTTGTAGAATCGGCCTCAGGTCTTAAACAGAAAATACATTTTTATCAGGATAGAGAACTCACACAGGCTGCAAGTGATGACACCGAGGAATGAGCAGTGACAGAATGACAGAAATGGAACTGGAACACTGTAACATTGAAGCTGATAAGTGGGTACTCTCTCCTGATATAATGTGTGTCAGGTCTCAAGCTAAAAAGTAGCTATGTGTTACTCTTTGTCTGGCCACAAGGTGGCAGGCTTTTACAACAAATGACTATGTCAAACACAACAGTTGCTAGTACCTGTCAACATACAATAATATAACAGTGGTTGTCAAAGTGGGGTCCGGGGACCCCCTGGGGTCCTTGGGGGGGGCGGTGCCTCATCCATATTTCATGTTGGTTATTCAATATTAGCAGATGTACTGCTTGTATCTGCTTTCTTTTCTTTTTGCCAGCTGCTGTGAAAGCACAGCTGGTCAATGTTCTCTCTGCTGTGCTTTCACGCCCACTTGCTGTAGTTGAGACATATATTTCTCATTGGCTGTACTGACAACCTATTGTCCTGATTGGCTGCCTCGTCTCTAGGCAACCACACACCTTTTTCCTCTAGCCGACCTCTCAGCCATGGCATATAAGGCAGCACTGGTAATTAAATGATGTCATCAATTCTTGTTTTCTATTTTTTAGCATTTTAGCAAAATCTTGAATGTGTTCTTTATCTCCTGGCGCAAACCATTTTCAGATTGAGGGGGAGGGGGGATATATATCTATTTGGCGGACTTTGGTAGTTTGACAACTACTGCTGCAATATCATATGTCTTTGAGGTCGTTACTATAATAGTCACACTTTGACGACATTGAAGAGCTATAATTATTGTGCTCACACAGACTATTTTTTGTGTGTGTGTGTGTGTGTGTGTGTGTGTGTGTGTGTGTGTGTGTGTGTGTGTGTGTGTGTGTGTGTGTGTGTGTGTGTGTGTGTGTGTGTGTGTGTGTGTGTGTAGCTGTTGACAGATGTGGTGGCGGTGGGTTCGGTGGACTGTCAGCAGCATCAGTCTCTGTGTCGCTCTGAGGGGGTGAGGGCTTACCCCGAAATACGACTGTACCCCAACACACACTCCCCTCAACACTACATGTGAGTGCACACACACACACACACACACACACATTTTATTTCTTTATTTGAATCCGCAAATTGCAATTAATTGAACCAAGAAAGAGTGGTACACGTGAATATTTTCATCACTCTGAGCGACGGACCTTTTTGCGATGATGTCATCATCCCACTCGCAGATGCGAGGACTTGCAACGCACACTGTCCCGGGCAGCGCACCCCCCGCGCCTCCGCCTCCCAGTTCTTCTACCCCTTTTTCCATACGGTTGTCACGTTTTCCTTTTACTTTATACCTGATGTAAAGACGCCTAATAGTGCCTTTCTAGTTTTATCCTCGTAGCAGTTTTTGTATTGACCTATTTACAAATGTCAATCAAGCTTGTTTGTTAAATGTATAGGCTATTATTGTACATATGTGGTAGACTAATGTCTGTAGTTATTAATGCCTGTAGTTATATATGTACATAGCCTACTTTATCCGCGGGATTCAGCGTTTTAGCCAAAGCGATCATAACAATATAATTTGAAAATTTATAGATGTCTCTTCAACAAATGCATGGGAGCCGGTGTACGCTTTTTCCAATTGCGTTTTTTATATAATTCAGTGTTTTAAGCAAAGCGATGCATGCCTAATTATTATACATTATGTTCATTCCAAACCAAAACTCTATCGCGTGTGTGTGTGTGTGTGTGTGTGTGATTCTGATCTGTCATCTCTGTATGTGTTGACACTACACACACGCAGAAGAACTGGGAGGCGGAGGCGTGTGGGGTGCGCTGCCCGGGACAGTGTGCGATGCAAGTCCTCGCATCCCACTCTGTCTTGTATGATTTAAAACTGATTAAAAACGTGGATTAAACAATGAAAACATAACTCGGGCAACTCGCGAACAGGAGGGAAAGTGTTCTACAGTCAATTAACTCGTGTAACTCGTGTTCAGGAGTCAAAGTGTTAATAATTTATTTATATTGCTCAAAAATTATTATTTTTCATGATCTCCACTGAAGTTCCGGAAGTCTCACCCGTGATTTCATCCAGAGTCCCCTTTGGGCCACTGTAGTCCACAACGGCGGCCCATTTGGGACACAAACATTGTGGAGAGATTTGTGTTATGAAAAAATATATATATCTTTTTAGAGTGATAAAATAAGCAATTTACCGCAAAACCCCACGGGTCACGCTCAGAGCTGCAGTCGACTCAGGATGGAGTTATGAAAATGTTCACCTCTACCACTCGTTCCAGGATATTTTCTCCTTTAAGCGTCAACACAAATTAAACTGAGAATCTCTGACTGCTATAAATGTTAATTAACAGTTTTAAATACTAATTATGGTGTGTGTGTGCGTAGGAGTTATAACGGTTGGAATCGAGATGCACAGTCACTGAGGATGTGGGCTTTGAGGTAAGAGTTGTACCTGACATACACACACACGCACAGACACACGCACGCACGCACAGACACACACACACACACACACACACACACACACACACACACACACACACACACACATATATCCTTCTCTCTCTCTCTCTCCCTGGGACTAAGCGAAAGACAAAGGGTTACAGTGCTTTTGCAGTAGTTGCTCCTACATTATGGAACGCCCTACCTTTCACTTTAAAAAACGCTGAGTCTGTTGAAAACGTTTTTATTTCGGAAACATTTTCCCGATGTTATTTGACCTTCTTGACCTTGTTTGGTTGTATTGCTTGTTGTACTTTAATTTGATTGATCATATTGTGTCATTGTACAGCACTTTGTAACCTTGTTTCGAAAGGTGCTTTATAAATAAAATGTACTTACTTACTTACTCTTCAAACCAAATTAATGGATGTGAACGGTTCCATAAATATCGGGTTGTTTACATATTTTAAAGATCTATAAGGGTCCATTTGGTTTAATTTTACACTAAATGTGAGGGAGGGACTAGTGGAGAAGAGATCCAGTAGAACTAAATGTTAGGGAGGGACTAGTGGAGAAGAGATCCAGTAGAACTAAATGTTAGAGAGGGACTAGTGGAGAAGAGATCCAGTAGAATTAAATGTCAAGAAGGGACTAGTGGAGAAGAGATCCAGTAGAACTAAATGTTAGGGAGGGACTAGTGGAGAAGAGATCCAGTAGAACTAAATGTTAGGGAGGGACTAGTGGAGAAGAGATCCAGTAGAACTAAATGTCAGGGGGGGACCAGTGGAGAAGAGATCCAGTAGAACTAAATGTTAGGGAGGGACTAGTGGAGAACAGATCCAGTAGAACTAAATGTTAGGGAGGGACTAGTGGAGAAGACATCCAGTAGAACTAAATGTTAGGGAGCGACTAGTGGAGAAGAGATCCAGTAGAACTAAATGTCAGGGAGGGACTAGTGGAGAAGAGATCCAGTAGAACAAAAATTGTGTGTGTGGGGGTCAAAAACCCAAAAATTGTAAAATCGATATACTTAAAACGTCGATTGTGGATCTGCCACTTTTGATGCTTCTCTGTAACGCTGTAGTTTGATCAAGTAGGACTTTAATTTACCAAAAAACACAAAAAGTTGGAGATTTTGCCTGACAGCAACGATTTGTGTCACTTATGTGGACATAAATAAAGTGTGTGTGTGTGCGTGCTTGCAGTTCTCTACCCAGGCAGTCGGTAGACTTGACTCCAGACACCTTCAGGTCGTTGGTGATGTCGGGGTCAGACCACTGGGTGGTGGACTTCTACGCCCCCTGGTGTCAGCCCTGTCTACAATTCGGCCCCGAGTTTGAACTCCTGGCCAAGGTGAGTACCACTTAACCCATTCAGTTTGAACTCCTGGCCAGGGTGAGTACCACTTAACCCATTCAGTTTGAACTCCTGGCCAGGGTGAGTACCACTTAACCCATTCAGTTTGAACTCCTGGCCAGGGTGAGTACCACTTAACCCATTCAGTTTGAACTCCTGGCCAGGGTGAGTACCACTAAACCCATTCAGTTTGAACTCCTGGCCAGGGTGAGTACCATGCACTGAACCCATTCAGTTTGAACTCCTGGCCAGGGTGAGTACCACTTAACCCATTCAGTTTGAACTCCTGGCCAGGGTGAGTACCACTTAACCCATTCAGTTTGAACTCCTGGCCAGGGTGAGTACCACTTGACCCATTCAGTTTGAACTCCTGGCCAGGGTGAGTACCGCTGAACTCATTCAGGACAGGAACCCCTTTTGGTGTTTTAAGCATTATGTTATACTTTAGCTGTTGAAAAAAATCGCAGATCTACCGAGTGCCACGCTACGAGCTTGTAGATAATTCAATCATTAAAGGGCGGGTGCATGCTTGTGTGTGTGGCTGTCAGATAATTAAAGGGTAGGTATGTGTGTGTGCGGTTGTCAGATAATGAAAGGGGAGGTGCGTGCAGGGAAGGTGGACTGCCAGGCTCATTACCAGATCTGCAATTCAGCTGGCATCACGGCCTACCCCACTGTCAGGTTCTACCCCTACCTGACCACCAAGGCGGTGAGAGAGACACACGCACGCACGCACGCACGCACGCACGCACGCACGCACGCACACACACACACACAATACATATATAATCTCTGCAGACAAAAGTATAGTGTGTGTGTGTGTGTGTGTGTGTGTGTGTGTGGTGTGTGGGTGTGTGTGTGTGTCTCCAGAGTGACCGTTCCAGTACCGGTGAGCCCGTCAACAGCCGTGAGGCCAACACTATCGCTGATCTGCTCAGACAGAGACTGAAACAGATGGCGCCGTGGTTACAAAACAAGGTACACACATACACTCGCACACACACCTTACACAAGTTACACAACAAGGAACCGTACGGTAGTAGAACCACTTCTACTGAGCTCAACTCATTCACTGCCATCTGGTGCCATCTAGTTTTTTGGCTTTTTCTGCCTTCATTGATAGGTTGAAAGTAAATGGGGAGAGAGATGGGGGAAGACACTCGGCAAAGGCTGTCGGGATCGGGGGTCGAACCCGCGTCAGGCCGCCAGGCTCGGTTATGTGATGTAACATGTACCACGAATGTTATGTAATTAATTCACCCAAAACATGCATTTTGTAATGAGCCGCAAATCAAGCTTGTTTTGCTCAAAAACGCAGGTTCCAAGAACCAAAGTAGAAGACGTGGTTAAAATCATTGTAACCTCCCCAAGGACCCCTGTGGGGGGTCCACCTGGAACCCCCCCAAAGACCCCTGTGGGGGGACCACCTGGAACCCCCCCAAAGACCCCTGTGGGGGGAACCACCTGGAACCTCCCCAAGGACCCCTGTGGGGGGACCACCTGGAACCCCCCCAAAGACCCCTGTGGGGGGACCACCTGGAACCCCCCCAAAGACCCTTGTGGGGGGAACCACCTGGAACCTCCCCAAGGACCCCTGTGGGGGGACCACCTGGAACCCCCCCAAAGACCCCTGTGGGGGGTCCACCTGGAACCTCCCCAAGGACCCCTGTGGGGGGAACCCCCCCAAGGACCCCGGTGGGGGGTCCACCTGGAACCTCCCCAAGGGGACCACCTGGAACCCCCCCAAGGACCTGCGGGAGGTCCCCCCCCCCCCCCCCCCCGGGCCGGAACCTCACTTTGAGAACCATTGCTTTTTTATAATGTTCCCTTTCCTGTCGGCGCGGCCAGCCCTTTTATTAGATTTATCTCTGATGTATTTATATATACAGGGCTATTAATGTATCTTTATATTCAGGACTGTTGATAGTTGGTTATAAACTGTATACTATACAGTGATGTGACGACAGACCGCCAGCCTCGCTAATACTGCCTCTTAACACTTTAACGCCGGGAAAGCGCCCTTGTTCATTTTACATTTGAAGCTTTAACGCAATCTGTGGCACGAGAACATCTGGTGAATAGCTACTGTACCCCGCTGTGCCATCCACGAGAACATCTCGTGAATAGCTACTGTACCCCGCTGTGCCATCCACGAGAACATCTCGTGAATAGCTACTGTACCCCGCTGTGCCATCCACGAGAACATCTGGTGAATAGCTACTGTACCCCGCTGTGCCATCCACGAGAACATCTGGTGAATAACTACTGTACCCCGCTGTGCCATCCACGAGAACATCTGGTGAATAGCTACTGTACCCCGCTGTGCCATCCACGAGAACATCTGGTGAATAGCTACTGTACCCCGCTGTGCCATCCACGAGAACATCTGGTGAATAGCTACTGTACCCCGCTGTGCCATCCACGAGAACATCTCGTGAATAGCTACTGTACCCCGCTGTGCCATCCACGAGATCATCTGGTGAATAGCTACTGTACCCCGCTGTGCCATCCACGAGATCATCTCGTGAATAGCTACTGTACCCCGCTGTGCCATCCACGAGATCATCTCGTGAATAGCTACTGTACCCCGCTGTGCCATCCACAAGATCATCTCGTGAATAGCTACTGTACCCCGCTGTGCCATCCACGAGATCATCTCGTGAATAGCTACTGTACCCCGCTGTGCCATCCACGAGATCACCAGATTTGATTAATAAGCATTAATCCCGCATTCAAAATAATGTTTTATTTTTTATTTTTACTCGCATGGTAGAAACACCTAACCTTACTCCGCCAGGCAGCAGCAGTGAGTGCCTCCTCCTGCTCCCATCTGGTCTCTCTCGGGCAGAGACGATGTACTCCGAACAAAATCTGATCAGAGCGATATGCGGCCGTATCCGGCCGCTAGAGGCGGGATCAACACGAGACTGATGACATATTTTAGCACAAAATATGAAATGATTATGACTACAACTCGAAATGATTATGGAGACATCAGATTTTTGTCCCGCTGCTTCCTGTTTATCGTTTCTGCTTGAGAGAGACCAGATCAAGGTAGGAGGGAACTTGTGAACTCAATACTGCCGCAATCTGGCGGAGTCAGGTTAAGAAACACCTACATCCCGATCCTGCACGCACGTTGCCAAATACATATCATTTTGGGGGGTCCTTGAATCATACGTTTTTCTTGTTTTAGAAAACTAAAACAAGACATTTTGTAGAGCGTGGTGCTCAGGTCTTAATGGGTTAAGTGGTGTGGGTGTGAGGAGAAGAGTGTGTCCAAGTGGTGGAAAGTAATTAATAAAGTACATTTACTTAAGTACTGTACTTAAGTACTATTCTGAAGTATTTTGTACTTGAGTAATTCCAATTTTCACTAGGCCTACTTTTACTTCTACTCAACTACATCTCAGATCCTGTACTTTTTCTCTACTACATTTGTTTTAAAACTTTAGTTACTAGTTACTTTGTAGATTTGGATTATTATTACAACATACAGTAACCACTTCAGCCCCTATATACATTTCGGCCATTTGAAAATAGCAGATCTACAAGCTCAACATTGTTTGTCATTTTTTTGAAAACTTGAAATGGGACATTCTGCACAATGACTACTTTCTACTTGAAGTACATTTTGAAGCCAATACTTTTATCTTTACTCAAATAAATGTTGAATTCCGAACTTTCACTTAACATATTGTATTTCTACATTGCAGTATTGGTAGTTTTACTTAGAGTGAGTACATTTGTCCAGTGCTGAAGAGGACAGCCCGGGCGTCCCATGCAGGCTCGTGTTTGTTTGGGTCTGCGTCGTCGAGCAGAGGAACACAAAGTTTACACGAAACAAAACGTCAGATGGAGAACACAAACATCATGAGCTGTTTGGGAGAATCATTTATCAGAATTATCGCCCTAGTTTTCCTCATCTCATTGCTTGTTTTCTTCTCCGGTCCTCCCTCTTTGTAAAGCAACGTCTGCTCATGAGTGGTGCACAACATATGTAGTAAATAAATGCTAAAGTACGGTATTCAAAAAGTACACATTACTAATTATTGTCTCCAGCCCTCATAAGGTCATATAGAGGGATGGGACACTCCAGCCCTATTCCGAATCTGTGTGAAACCACGAGATATCTTTTGTTTAGCTATTAAACCCTCCTTTGCCAAACACGAGTACACGAGATTTGATAAAACAGTATTAATCCAGAATTAATAATACTAGCTTCCGTAGCTAGCCACTGCTTGCTTCCATGGTAGAAGTAGCCAAAATCCCCAAACTCTGCATGCGTACGCGGTCTTTAGTGGCTTTAGGGCTCAGAATGAGGTAAAAGACGATGTTAGGAGCTTAAGATCATAAGGTCGCATGGAGGGGACACTCCAGCCCTAATAAGGGTCACGGTGACCTAACCCAACAGCCCGCGGTGGGATATTGGCCCTTGTGGTGTGGTGTTGCTGTTTTCGCAGCAGCAGAATTCTCTCCAAAACAACTGAGGTCCAAAAAAACGAGCGAGCTGGGCCGGCCAGCCTGTTCGTTCCGTTCCAGGACAGACCATAAAACTCTCCTAACCACTTGAGCAGCATGATAATAATAATAATCTCCTGTCTTGTGAAGCCAGAGGATCAGTTAAAGAGCGGTTGTTTTCACAGACGCTCATGCGTGCACACGCCCTGGCCTCGCGCGGCGTTTCCCATCAAGCCGAGCGTGAACACCCGATCGTTTTTGGCCTTGGAAAAAATGTCGATTTATGCTGCGTAAGCTGCATGCGGTCATTACAGGGCGCTGGTCATCTTTATGCTGCGTATAGCTGCATGCGGTCATCACAGGGCGCTGGTCATCTTTATGACCACTGCCACTCATCCACTTGTTTTAAGGAAAGCAGTTTGAGGTTTTGCTGGGAAACCCCTGTTGTCTGGGGCTGGGAAACCCCTGCTGTCTGGGCTGGGAAACCCCTCTTTGTCAGTCGATGGGACAAAGGAACTGTATTCATGTTTGAACTGGCACGAGGCTGAGTGGATGTTGGCCCTGGCTGAAGGTTTAGTTCAGCCTGTTCTGGCTGAACTAAACCTTTCATTAATTAAGTGGGAAAAACTGATTTAACCCATTAAGACCTGAGACCAGATTCTACAAAATGTCTTCTAAATCATGGCTGTTTTCTGAAAAACCTATGTTTCTATGTCAGTGGTTCTCAAAGACCCCATAAAATTATATGTAATTGGCCACAGACACCCATATGTAAATATGTTGTTCCAGGGACCCCAGAAGCAAAGATTTGAGTTAAAAAAACATTCAAAGATGTTTTCAATTGTTTTAAATAGCAGATGTACGATCATATAGATCTGCTATTTTTCCAACAGCTCAAGTTTAAAATAAATGGTTAAAGTGGTTCAAAGCTATGAATAAGGTGACACAGATGTGTCCTCGGGTCTAAATGGATTAATAAATGGTTGGATTGACCAGATACTGTCTGTCTGTCTGTCTGTCTGTCTGTCTGTCTGTCTGTCTGTCTGTCTGTCTGTCTGTCTGTCTGTCTGTCTGTCTGTCTGTGTCTCTCTCTCTCTCAAGGATGAGCTCTGAGGGCAGGGGGAGGAGCCGTGATGCCTGGAGCCTGTCGCGATTGGACGAGGAGAGGCAGGAAGTTGATCTGTGATTGGTTGACACTGACGGACGGAATGAACTGCATACGTGCACGTACATTACTTTTGTACATAGTGTACGTGCACACTGACACACACACATACACACACAGAAGGACGGGAGGTTTTCAGGGGGTGAGGTAACACTTTACTTAACGGTCGGATCTATTATAGGACAGGGCAGTGGCGGCCATTTTCCGGTTCCATCGTTCCCGACCCCATTCATTTTCAGGCCTGTATAACACTTTCTGATGCCCAGGACGTCCACACACGTTTTATCAAAACCGCGGGGCGCTAAGGACGTGGTGGGGTGTCTAAAGTTATTTTTTGTTGATAGAAAACCGCTAAATCGCTAAAATCATTATTTTGGAAACGGCCGTTGCTGGGCAGCTCCTTGCTCAGCCCCTCCCGACCTCACCTTTTAAGTAAAGCGTTACCAATGTTTTCATCCCATAATAGTCCTCTAGTCCAGCTCACGTTATTGGCTGGATGAGCAGCACTACTGTAAGTTACTGGTTTGTTATAAATCTATTGTCTGTTACTGGTTGAGAACTGGTGGTGGTGGTGGTACATTTTAACACAATAAACACACACACACATGCGCACACACCACACGCACCAAACACACACACACACACACCAACACACACACACACACACTCCACACAGCTGTCATTTGATTTTTAAACTGTTGTGAATAAACATTCATTTTTTTATTGACGGTTTCACTGTTTGTTTATTAGATATTTAACCACTTGTACCATAGTCTCTGGAGACAGACTGTTGAAAGAGGCCACTGTTTCCCCTTTGAATTCCCTTTGAATTGCACCCAGAGTGGGTGGGGGGGGGGGGGAGGGAGGAGAGTAGTCCAAGTACAGTTGCAACTCGGTTCCGCTTTTGGTTTTTACTAAGTCTAAGTTGCCGTCTTTTTTTGGGTAATATTTGACAATTTAGCAATGTTTGACACACATGTCTCAATTACATGCTTTCCTTTTCTTTTTATCCCACGATTTTGCAACCCATTTTTTCACCCAGTGTCAATTATCTAATGTAATCCTGGGTGCTACACTTCCTCTGTCAACCTGGGAAGAGCAGTGGACTGACCTCATGCTTCCTTCTATGCATGAGGAGTCCAAGCTGCTTCTTTTCTCCTGACAGGGGAGTTTCCCCAGTTGGACGTAGCGTGTGGAAGGAACACGTTAAACAGTGTGGTCAAAAAAAAACACGCCACCTAATGTAACAAAACCATGGGAACAAATGAGCAAGGTAATGCCTGCTTTGTCATCACATCTACATCTAGATCAAGTGCTCAGGGGCTGAGTTGGAGTCTGAAGAGGTGAATTCAGATTACAGCGGAAAAGTGGGAGTGAGTGAGTCTGCAGTTCTGGTGGCCTAGACAAGTCTAGGCTGTGTGGAGTGTTGTCCAGGGTGTTTTAGAGAAGGGAGAAGAGTGGGATGTGTGGAGCGTTCAGGGTGTTTTAGAGAAGGGAGAAGGGTCTAGGACGTGTAGAGTGTTGTCCAGGGTGTTTTAGGGAAGGGAGAAGAGTCTAGCAGGTGTAGAGCGTTGTCCAGGGTGTTTTAGAGAAGGGAGAAGAGTCTAGGAGGTGTAGAGTGTTGTCCAGGGTGTTTTAGGGAAGGGAGAAGAGTAGCAGGTGTAGAGCGTTGTCCAGGGTGTTTTAGGGAAGGGAGAAGAGTGGGATGTGTGGAGCGTTGTCCATGGTGTTTTAGAGAAGGGAGAGAAGATTCTAGGACGTGTGGAGCGTTGTCAGGGTGTCTTAGAGAAGGGAGAAGAGTCTAGGATGTGTGGAGCATTTTCCAGGGTGTTTTAGAGAAGGGAGAATAGTCTAGGATGTGTGGAGCGTTGTCCAGGGTGTTTTAGAGTAGGGAGTAGAGTCTGGGACTTAGTAGTGTTGTCCAGGGTGTTTTAGAGAAGGGAGAAGAGTCTGGGATGTGTGAAGCGTTGTCCAGGGTGTTTTGAGAAGGGAGAAGAGTCTAGGAGGTGTGGAGCGTTGTCCAGGGTGTTTTAGAGAAGGGAGAAGAGTCTAGGCCAAGTGGATCAAATAATTAGAAGAAAAACAACAACAAAAAATTCTCTTCTTTGTAATTATTTGATCTACCCAAAACGTTGTTTATTGTCATGATTTGTCACAACAAGAGTTGGCTTTGTCAGAGGCTTAAAAGGTCTTTAAATAAATACTTTTTGAAACATCTATGGACAAAATTAATGGGGAATTCTCTTCCGGGCCTGTCGTCGTCATGAAAGGGGGCGGGACTACGACGCTATATACGGCCTCACATTGCGACGTTTTATGCCGTTCAGACTATAGCCTATGGGTTCTATGGGTATAGGCCCATAAGTCTCCCATTGGCTTAGAGGAGGCAGCCAATGAGGAAAAAGTGTCGACCCCGGTCGCTAGTAGAGGTACGTGAACATGTTGTCCAGACGCTTTTCAAGCAGCTGGAAGCACAAAGTGAGGTTGAAGTGGTACATGGATCACCAGACGGTGGCCTTGTGGTTAGAGTGTCCGCCCTGAAACTGGGAGGTCGGGGTTCGACCAAAGACTGTAAAAATGTGGACACAGTCAATGCCTCCTGAGTGCAGCTCACCGGTGGCTCCTTGACTGTGGCTCACCGCTCCAAGAGATGCTTCAAATGCGGAGAACAAATTTCACTGCGGTAATGTGTGTGACTAATCGTACGACTTTGACTTTGAATATAACAGCTTTTCAAGCAGCTGGAAGCACAAGGTGGGGTTGAAGTGGTATACAATCAATATAATATAACCGCGTGTTTTTACCTACAATACGAAGGAGCCACCAGCAGGAGGCACCACACTGATGAACACAAGCATCTGTTAATTTGGACTTTAATGAAGAGAAGTGGAGGAAGGAGGTGAAAACACTCTCACACTCACACACACACTTTCTCTCACACACACACACACACACACACAGTATGTTTTACGAGGAGCAACAGAGGTCAGAACACTGACGTACTACAGTTCCATAAAACAAGATGCGTGCGTGCTAGTTTACTTCCATAGTGTGCGTGTGTTGGTAACTGTTCCACTATTCCATAATATGAGGTTAAATGATGCAGAAACAGAAGTTGTGCAATCACACACAGTGCAACTTGGTTCCCATGCAGGCTGACGGACGGACAGTTTGAGTCATAAACCTGTCTGACATCATCACATCAGTGACCAATCACATCGTAGAGTCCTGCCTAACCCTTTATTTTATTTGAAGGACCCGCTGTTTTATTTTTTGTCAGGTCTATAATGTGCTTATAAAACATAACATTCGTTATAAATGTTCATGTGAATTATGCATAACGATAAACAGGTTTATTTATGGAGCCGGTCGTGATGCATTCATTATATATTCACTTTGGCAGTGGTTCCCTATGGA
>NC_136794.1:27709330-27721830 GCF_951216825.1 Electrona antarctica
TGTGTGTGCAGCTGGAGTCATGTTTATCTTGGAATAGATTCTTGCAGTTTCCAAGAATATTTCCACCACCAGAGAGAGTGAGACAGAGAGAGAGACAGACAGGCAGTGACACACACACACCGAGAGTTTGGCGTGAGACGTGAGAACAGAGAGATTTTGGACGTTCGGTGTGTGAAAAAAGCAGAGATGAAAACGTTACTACTGACTCAGCAGTTTATTATTGTTGTTAAACAGATGGAAAACCCCTGAGAGAGAGAGAGAGAGAGGGGGGGGGGGGGGGGGCAGAGGGAGAGAGGGGGGAGAGAGAGAGGAAACAGAGGGAGCGAGGGGAAGAGAGAGAGAGGGGGGAGCGAGATTGAGAGGGAGGGAGGGAGAAAGAGGGCGAGGGAGGGAGAAAGAGAGAGTGTGGGAGTCAGATAGAGATAGAGACACACGCAGACAGACCTACACACAAAGAGTGAGAGCAAAGGGATGATGTTGCGAAAGGAAGGAATGTTCAAACCTCTAGATTCAAGTGGTTTTGACGCGTGTGTGTGTGTGTGTGTGTGTGTGTGTGTGTGTGTGTGTGTGTGTGTGTGTGTGTGTGTGTGTGTGTGTGTGTGTGTGTGTGTGTGTGTGTGTGTGTGTTTTGCAGGCTTGCGCGCACGTCTTGGCAATCTCTGACGTGCAACGCTGCTCCTCGACATCTGACAACCATTACAGCTATATCTGACCTGAAATCAGCTGACACACAAACACACACGCACACACACACACACACACACACACTCAGTTTGGCTAGTGACATGACACAGGTTTGAGACCCAGTGAGTGCTATTATAATACACTAGTTCATTCCCCAATAATGTCTCTAATAATAGGGTCCCCTAATTGTCATCACCACCGAGGGAAAAGAAGACCTTGTGTCTTGTGTGTATGAGCCCAGGTTTGTGTCTCCCTTCATGGGCCCGACGCGAGTGAAAACTAGAAAGATGCAATAATCCTGCGGAACTGTGAGTGTGGTTGCCTGTCTCTAAAGGAAACCACACTTGTGTGACAAGAGTTTCTCTGAGTTGGGTATGTGTCACCACCGTATACCGTCCAATCAGATGAGGGCAAAGCGCACAAAAGCCCTGGGAAGAGTTCTGAATCGCTGGCCAATCGGAGGGGAGAATAGAGAGTTACTGCACGAGTGCAATACTAACTATAACTGCACTCTGTCGAGTGCCTACTTGCGTTGCACACTTGCACTTAAGTGCGTTGCACACTTGGACACAAGTAGGCCATAAATGGCCTACTAGTGCGCAAGCAGAGCGCGCAAGTACTGTCGACCGCTACGAACTTTCAAATCTCAGCCTCTCTGTAAAACATTGAAATTAAATACTAAAGTCGGGTTATAACTGGCTGTCAATGGTGACATAATTAATTAATGTTTCAACATTGGTTGGGTAACAGGTAACGTATGTATACATGTATGTAAGTTGAATGTGGTCGGCTGGCTTTTTTACGTGCGTATGCTTGGTAGGTATACATATTGTTGATGGTGACGTAATTAGGATATGTTTCAATGTCGGGTTATAACTGGCTGTCGATGGTGATGTAATAAAATTACATACATGTATACATACAGACATTATCTTTAATTCACCCGACACTGAAACATATCCTAATTACATCACCATCGGCAGCCAGTTATAACCCGACATTGAAACATATCTTAATTATGTCACCATCAGTATATATACCTCCGAGCATACACGTGCATTCGTACGAGCACGACCACAATACTTGCGCGCTCTGCTTGCGCAAGTAATAATCTGCTTTCGTATAGGCAACCATGACACTAATAACTTATCTACAAGCTCACAATGTGTCACAATGCAACACATTGTGAGCTTGTACAATTTTCACTACTTTTACTTTATTTTAATTTCTTTTCTTTTTTATGTATGGAATGTTTTTGACTCTTTGAAAATGAATAGCATTCTATTATTATTATTATTATTATTATTATTATTATTATTATTATTATTATTATTATTATTATTATTATTGTAATTGTAATTGTTTTTGCTTTGAAAACCGTCCCATTTCTCAAATGTATCTTTTGAAAGTAGCCGATCTTCTAGATCAGCTATTTTCAAATGGCCGAAATGTACAGTATATACTGTAGGGCTGAGGTAGTTTACTGTTTGTTTTGTAATTATAATCACAATCTACAAAGTAACTAGTGAACTAAAGTTTTCAAATAAATGTAGTGGGGTAAAAGTACAATATTTTGATAAGTGGAGTAGAAGTAAAAGTATTGGATATTGGAAATAAGTACAAATACATCAAAAAGTTACTTAGTTACTTGTTTCCACTGTGGTCCTGTCAGTCCAAACATGGTGAAGCACCAGTGGAATATAAACAGTCCCAATTTGTACGACACAAGTTAGAACAAAAATAAATAAAATAAGATATCCACTCCACAACCATTAAAACTTCAAATTAAATTGCCTCCCTAGCCTCTAAGTCTGTGAATAATAAAACAAACGGTTCCATATTAAGAGTTTTACTGCTAATTAAAAAAATAGCCATCTATCTATGAGATCTATGTTCTTTGCTGTAAACCAAACACATCAATAAACCTGTGTAATAGACTGCAGCATGCGGAGACTTTGCTTTTTAAGGTGGTTTAAGGTCAGTGGTTCTCAAAGTGGCGTGTGGGGACCCCTGGGGGTCCTTTGGGGGTCCCTAGCAAGATACCATCTAAATCTGTTTAGCCACTGTAACCCTGTATGTAGGCTATTTGAAAATAGCCGATACAGCCGTTAGCTTGTCTGTAGTCTCGCGTTGCCAGACTGTTGCCTCTCGAATTTTCAAATGCTTCAGTCATATACTCTCTCTCTCTCTTTAGTTTGTCCTCAGACGAGCCCTCCATCGTCGCTTCCAGTCATCCCAGTTCTCCATACAATCGGCCAGCTCGTTGGTGCTTTGCGCTCCTGCGTCGTTCTGGAGTACATCCACATAGTATGGGACGTCCTCGTGACCGGTGCCCATGTGTTGGTTCCCACAGCACCAGTTTGCTGGCTGGCAGCTCCTGGTGTCTTTGGCAGTGTCCTGCAAGTCTCATTCTCCTGGCTTCTATTTTGTCGCTCACCCTGAATATTCCAGCATACAGATTCTCGTTGGAAACATATGTACTCTTGCTGATGTTGAGCACTACACGTAACATTCTGGTGTAGCACGCATCTAGAGCCTTCTGCAGAGTTTGCTTCAGGGTCCAGCATTCACTGCCATATAGGAGAACAGATTCTACCATCGCATAGAAGAAGCTGAGTTTGATTTGTCGGCGGAGGTTGGAGGTCCATACGCTGGCCATGCCATTCAGGGCCCTCCATGCAAGTGCCTACTTTTAGATCTTGCTCTGTTGAGTTGACCCATGAGCCCAGGTACTTGAAGTCCTTGACTTCCTTCAGAGCAGTGCCTCCTGTTGTTGTGAGAGGTGGATGTTCCGTTTGGATGTTATAGGAGATCACCTCAGTTTTCTTGGCATTCAGCTGAAGGCCAACCTTGACACACTCTGACTCCACTCTGCTCAAGAGCTCCTGTGCTTGCTCCATGTGGTTGGAGAGCAGGCTGATATCATCCGCGTATAGTCTAGGTCTGTCAGAACTACTGCAGGGTGTCTTCTTGACCTCCTTGGTGTAAGAGCAAAGGAAGCTCTGATCATGAGTAAAATATAAATGCTTCCGTCATACAGTCTGGAGAGCGGAAGCTCTGACCATGAGTAAAATATAAATGCTTCCGTCATACAGTCTGTAGAACGGAAGCTCTGAACATGAGTAAAATATAAATGCTCCCGTCATACAGTCTGGAGCAATGGAAGCTCTGATCTTGACTCATGATATAAAGCGGACGTTAAGCCTCCTCCCCACTTCGGTTTCGTCTTTACAGTCGCACAAATTAATATACATCCAAATCATCTAAGCATATATAGCTTGCTGCTTAGCAGAAATGGAAATACAATTTAAATATATTTCAAAATATATTTCCGTGAACCGAAACGGCAGCTTCCTTGCGTGGATTCCGGTTCCACGCAAGGAAGCTGCCTGTTAGAAGTGCCTCTTTTATTATTAGTGAAATTATTTTTTGAAAAGAATGTTTTAATTTGTTTTCTTCTCGTGAAAATGTGTGTTTTTATTGTCCGTGGAAATCTTTAGAAAACATTTAGGAACGGAAAACATAAATAAAGGGATATCCACTCGCGACCCACAGGAATGCATTGGCGACCCACAAATGGGCACCCCAACCAACGTTTGAGAAGCAGCGTTTTAAGGTAGTGGCGACGGTATAAAGTAGAACAACAAAACCGTTATAGGTGAAGACGGTATAAACTAAACACGGCGAGCGGAGCCCACCCCGAGCCAGCATGAGGCGGTCTTGAAAGGAGCAGCAGGAATCATTGCGTACTCACACAGAATTCATTCCCTCTGAGCCTCTGTCATCGGTTAGAGAGGACTGCGTGTGCGTGCCAGAGTGCAAATCAAACCGCTTGAAGCTATCATTCGTTTCAGCTCCCCCCCCCCCATCAAGCTGCTCAAATATAATGCTGGCAATGTGGCAATAGCCTAAAACACTGGTTCGGGGGACCACTGGCCTAAAAGAAACACAGCACTTTTTGCACTTAAACTCTTGTAGAGTTTATTTATCTTTGAGCGGTGCCAAACGCTCCCAAGAGTGACACACACACACACACACACACACACACACACACACACACAGTCTTCTCTCACCCAGCAGGACACCAGCTATAACAATAAAAGTATACTTGCACCACTCAGTTCACACAGGTGCGATATTTTAAAGCCAAATATTGATGTCAAACATTGACGAAATTGTCAATAAATGTAGTCTTAGTTTTAGTCATCATAGCTTCGTTTTTAGTGAAAAAAGTTAGTCGACGAACATTTTTCGTCATAGTTTTAGTCGACGATTGAAATCAACACTGATGTAGTATGATGGCTAGGCTACTGTAGTGTACACTGCTGAATATAGCAACTACTATGACGCTAGTATGTGGTATTATGTGTACTAATATGACTTTACTACTATTATGCAGTACTCGTAGGCTACTGCTGTGTACTACTAATATGTAGCCTAGCATAGGACTGTGTGGAGAGTGTACTGACTGGATTCAGGCTGTTTTAACTGAACAAATATTTGGAGGGAAGCACACACACACACACACACACACACACACACACACACACGCTTGTGTTACTATTCTTGTGAGGACATCATTAACATCTTGAATGAATGAATGATTTTTTGTCAATGTTATGAAGCTTAATTCACCCTAAAGCAGACAATAGCAATTACAATCTTCCAATATGTGTGCTATTCCCGGTGCGAGACATGCACCATGTGTAGCCAGCCTACTACTGAAACTAAGTCAGGCATCGCTCTGACCCTAAAACTAAACGTAGACGGTCTCCGAGGCTCCGGGTGCCGAAATCGCCTTTGGACGACTATTTTAATATCAATTAATTACGGTGATCAACTGCTAATATCTCGGATTCTTCTTTTTGGGTCAAAACAAGCTACATTTGCCCCTCATTTTTCAAAACTATATGATCCTCGCTTACAAAAAGTATGTTTGGGGTGGATTAAATGACATTTGCTGCAGCCGTTAAATAGGGGATTTTTACTTCCTGACTTGGAGTTTCCGGCCAAAACGTCTTTCAATCTAAGAGCCTCACCCATTGAGTTATGTGTGGCGCTCTGTGCTACTCCGAGTCACCACTAGATGGCGGTCAATGAGTTAATACTTAAGACTGACTCAGCGGCCATTTTTTCCTTCCTTTTTGAGGAGTGCTAGCCCCTTCAATGCCCAGCTTTCCAGGTTTGTGTGAACACAAACATTGGCTTGTGATTGGCTGATCACCCCATAGCGATGATTTGATTGGCTGAGCAAAGTAGGCTATTGAGGATAAAAGTGAGGGCAGAAAAGTGAAGACGCCAAAAGTGATTGACCGAAATGATGACAAAAGGGAGGAATGCAAATTGTGATTGACCGGAATGAGATGATGTATATGATGACGTATGATGATAAGAGCGCCCCTCACTTTGTGTGATTTCCCAGATTGCTCTAACCCTGACCCCTAAACCTATCATTTAAATGCTGACCCCAACTTAAATGGTCCTCACAAAATGTCTATTTATCAAATTCTAGTATACTGTATAATTTATTGGGGGCATGTGGCACTCACAAGTATAACAATAAAGGTAGGCCACACACGCACGCACGCACGCACACACACACACACACACACACACACACACACACACACACACACACACACACACACACAGCACTAGTAACAGAACATTCAGATTGTGCAAAGACACAGAGAGCAAGCACACACCCCCCTCTCGCTCTCTGAGTGAAGATGATGGAGGCATGGTAAGAGTGAGTTGTGTAAATGGATTATCTGCTGTTGACTTTTCATCTAAATGGAATCAAAAGAAGAAGAGCAGAGCTTTAACATAAGAGAGGGAGAGGAAACAGTGGATAGAACCAACTCAGCAGTGGCCTTGTGGTTAGAGTGTCTACCCTGAAACTGGGAGGTCGGGGTTTGATCCCTGGCTGGGTCATGCCTCCCTGGTTGGTACTCAGCATCAAGGGTTGGATCAACTACAAAATGATTCCTGAGCGGCACGGCTGCAGCTCACCGCTCCAAGAGATGGGTCAAATGCGGAGAACAAATTTTGCATACAGCAATGTATGTAGTAATATTAATAAAATGAATTAATAACTTTTACATACTTTGATAGCCTATAGGCCTATTTTGATGGCAAATTAATGCTTTTGTACTTAAGTATTGTTTTTGAATACATGCCTTTAATACAGGTATATGTTTATATTGTGATCATTTTACTAATAAATAAATAAATAATAATCATTGGCCAGGGGTTCTAAAATATGTTTGGCACACATGTGACCCCTTAAGGGGTTGGTATAGGCTACCCCATCCTCTCAACACTGATACAACCACATGTGTAGCCCTGCAGGGGTCGCAACCTTTTTGAAGTGCTGTGTTTTTATTTTCTGAATAGTCAGTGTGCCATGTCAACATTATGGACATCAGGACATTTGTAATGATCAGTAGAAATAACCCACCTATCTCCCAGACTCCAACCCCAGTCAGAGTTCAGTTTGCATACATTGAGAGCTTAATTGTCTCCACCAGGCCGGAGGCATGGAGAGAGTATGTTTTGCACTCCGTCCGTCTGTCCGTCCGTCTGTGTACAGCTAATCTCCGGCACTGTTAACTCGGTCGATGCCACATTTTGCACACACTCCCTGGATGCCAACGATGAACCTCTGCCCCAAATTTTCCAGAACGGCCTGTTATAGCGCTACCAGGAGGCCGACTTTTGAAAAACATTTTTTCTATATTACTCCTCCAGATTCTGTCCAAAAATCCCGCAAATCGTTACACACTATCTCTATAGTCATGTGTTCAAGCCGGATCTTTCCGATATTTCATATTCCATCCTAATTCCTAACATTTGCTTTCAAATTTTGCAGGATTGGCCCGTTTGAAATAAAAGCCTCAAATCATGAACGCAGCATACAATTTACGTGAAATCTTTCACGGACTTTCCTACTAGGCTGAGGAATATATCCAATGCTTTTCACATTCAACAGGTGGATTTTTGCAAAACACATTTTTGGAACAAAATGCCTTAAATCATCCAATTGCCATCCAAGGTGTAAGAAGAAATGGCACCCTTTTCACTGGCCTATTATAGTGCCACAGGAGGCCACAACCTGACCTGCCCTGGTGGAGACCTGTGCCCCAAGGGGCACTTTATCTAGTTTAATGTTATTTTAAAAAGATAAATCCTCATGCCAGTGTGTGCCAGTGATCACCCTTAACTGTGCCAATGTTGGCAACTGTGCCCCAGCTAGCCTACTGTACATTTAGATGGCATATTGGAAGTAGGCCTATTATAAAAACTTTTCAACCAAAATTATTCAAACCCATTTCATATGGCACAGAATCTGGCACAGAACATGCCAAATGTCAAATTTGCTTTCAAAACCTGACAGCGCACACTTTTCAATTAGATGAACAAATTGTAATGACACAGCATAAAGGGTGAAGGAGGTCTAAATGATTTCGCGGACCTGGTGACCTGCATATGCGTCGCCTATGGGTCTTCCACCCGTAGCTGCAGGGAAGTGGTTTTAAAAGGGTTTGGTGTGAGAGAGAGAGAGAGAGAGAGAGAGACGGAGGAGGGATGGATGGATGCATGGATGATGACGATGATGACGATGATGATGAAGAAGGCTTCAGAATAAGAACCGCCTGCCCTTAAGAGGGAGGGAGCTCGGAGGCGGACTAGAGAGAGAGAGAGAGACAGAGGGCTCTGTAGGCTACAGGAGCGATGAGCCAAAGACACATAACGCACACATAGTTCTGATAGAAAAAGGATTTCACACATTCAAAAAAAAAACCCGATCATTCCTCCTCCTGGTATCTATAGCCTATACGAGTCGACCTTTCGTCCACCGTTTGTTCAACCGTTTTGAAGGAATTAGAAACGAACAAAGAAGACACTGTTTTCACTGAAAACACAAGAGTGGGAAGTTTGGACTCTTTGCTTGAAAACTACTTTTTAAAACACTTTTTGTTGTTGTTGAAGGCTACCGACAACAGCAGACAGAATAAGTGCGGTTGTTTGAGCTGTCATCCTCATCTTCATCATCATCATCATCTTCGTCATGTTTCGCCTGGCCGCGTTGCTGTGCTGCCTCCTCTCGTCGTGCGCGCCGTGGTGGCGCGCCGCGCACGCTGCGTCCTGCGAGCCCGTGCGCATCCCGCTGTGCCGCTCCATGCCCTGGAACATGACCAAGATGCCCAACCACCTCCACCACAGCACCCAGGACAACGCTGTCCTGGCTATAGAGCAGTTTGAAGGTCTACTAGGTAACTATACCTATTAACCTGTACCTACCTATACCTACCTACTAGGGATGTCCCGATTTTTCGCATCCGATCCCGATACCTCAATTTCTGTGTTAGCCGATACCGAATACAGATACCAGTGTCGTGATCTCATGTTGTGTTTATAGCTATATCTCGTGTTGTGTTTATAGCAGACTCATCACTCAAATGTGCACTTGCAGTTTGGGCAACTCCAAAGCAAACTCCACATGTCCCAACATTTTATTTACATGCCTGTCTACCCCTTACCCCTGTGTTGGATCTGTGATTAGACTGGCATATTCACAGATACCGATATGACCCGATATGACAAATAAGGGCCGATCCGATTTTCCTGATACCGATACAGTATCGCGACAGTATCGGGACATCTCTACTACCTACCTACCTACCTACCTACCTAACTAACTAACTATACTGTACCCAACTACCCAACCACCTCCACCACAGCACTCAGGACAACACTGTCCTGGCTATAGAGCAGTTTGAAGGTCTACTAGGTAACTATCTACCTATACCTATTAAACTACCTAACTAACTATATCTATCTACCTATCTAACTAACTGACCTATACTGTACCCAGCCAACCATCTCCACCACAGCACGGCAGGACAACGCTGTGCTGGCCATAGTTTGAAGGACTCCTAGGTAACTAGTAGGCCTACTTACCATAACTATAGGGCTGTCCATAGAGCAGTTTGAATGATCAGACAGACAGACAGACAGACAGACAGACAGATATAGTTGACGGATAGTTTCCAGGCACAGAACTCTATACGGTAATCATATATATTATTTTTGTAAACTTCAATCTCAAACTGCTTCACATTTAATACACATTCTGTAGAACTTCTTCTACTGACCAGTAGCCTGCAACCACAGTCTGATATACTGTTGTACTGGGAGCTGACCAGTACAACCACAGTCTGATACTGTTGTACTGGGAGCTGACCAGTACAACCACAGTCTGATACTGTTGTACTGGAGTTGACCAGTACAACCACAGTCTGATACTGTTGTACTGGGAGCTGACCAGTACAACCACAGTCTGATACTGTTGTATACTGGGAGCTAACCAGTACAACCACAGTCTGATACTGTTGTATACTGGGAGCTGACCAGTACAACCACAGTCTGATACTGTTGTACTGGGAGCTGACCAGTACAACCACAGTCTGATACTGTTGTACTGGGAGCTGACCAATACAACCACAGTCTGATACTGTTGTACTGGGAGCTGACCAGTACAACATTATGTTATGTTTATTTATTTGACAGGATGGACATCGCATTACATTGGCTGAACCAAATGCAAACTACGAATGGTAGTTTTCAACACCTGTCCACAGGAGACTTTTCTAATGTGGAATAGCACTATAGTCTAAAACCCAACCCAAGTTCGAAATAAATAATATATACCAGTAATATTTAACATCATCAAAATCAAACCCAATACATTAACCTGTGAAACAAAACAAAAGTGGACATAATCATTCAGGTAACGAGTCAGAAACTATACTATTCAGCTCCCAGTACAACAGTATCAGACTGTGGTTGTACTGGTCAGCTCCCAGTACAACAGTATATCATATAGTTTGAGTCCTCTGTTAAACACATGACCATTAAATCCATCTCTAGTTTTAGAACTGTAGGCAAAGAGTTTCAAAGTTTCAGCCCCCTTTACTGAGAAGGCAGACTGTCCCAATGAGAAAGTTACACTTTTCCTTTCAACAGGCCAAAGGGAGAGGAACCGTTAGTCAAGTGACTACCCTCCACCTTTAGAAAAAAAAGAATGAAAAAAAAAAAATCCCCAACCTGTACATATCTTTTTGAGTGGTGTAAACCACTCCTACAACTGGCTTTGTTAGTCTGTCTGTGCAGAAAAAATGAGCATGGTTGCTACGGTCACCCAGTTCACCCGGGTGTGATTTCATTACGTCAGACATTACGTCAGACCACAGCTGATCAGGCTATATAACGGGTGTGATTTTCATTATATATGATGATTTGAATTGTGTTGTTATTTTTCATGTCATGATTATGAATTGAATACCTGAATGGAAACAAGACCACAAGGACATTTTCGGTGATCCCTTTTGACGTGTGTTTGACTGTCTGTCAGTCAATCAATCAATCAATCAATCAATCAATCAATCAAGTAATCAATCAATCAATCAATCAAATATATTTGAAATAACACATTTTCTTCCTGCCCAAATATATTTCAAGGTAGTTTGTCTGATGTTGATACGTACAGTAGTTCTATGGCCAAGCTGAACTCTCTCTCCCTGTATTGTATTGTATTGTGTGTGACGTGTGCGTGTGCGTTTGTGCGTGCACAGGGACGGGCTGCAGCGCCGACCTGCTGTTCTTCCTGTGCGCCATGTATGCTCCCATCTGCACCATCGACTTCCAGCACGAGCCCATCCGGCCCTGCAAGGCGGTGTGCGAGCGCGCGCGGGGCGGCTGCGAGCCCGTCATGAAGCGCTACAACCACACCTGGCCCGACAGCCTAGCCTGCTCCGAGCTCCCCGTGTACGACCGTGGGGTCTGCATCTCACCCGAGGCTATCGTCAAGGCCGACGGGCCAGGTCGGTGGTGATTTTAGTTTATTATTGTTACTAGTAGAGCGTGGGATCCCTCCAGGCTATGGGACGTCTCTCCGTGTTTGTTTACAAAGTGACAGAGAGACGGAAGCAAAGCCAGGGGCTATCTCTAACCTATACACAACCTACATATTTTAGCGTGATGATTAAGTTTAAAACGAGTAATACACTGTCTGGATGTAATCTTGAATGAGAGTAGTTTGTAATCAAAACTACCTGTGTTTGGAGGACGATGCAGCAGTAGGAATCAAACGGGTGAGCTTCATTTTGATTGGCTTTTATTGACGTGAGCCTCGACACGTCATCACGCAGCACGTTTTAGTTTTCAGGAAGTAATTAAAATTTGATTTTATGGACTTTTTTGTTCATATTTTTCCAAATCACATGTGGGTCAATAAAACAATAGCATACCAAGCCTTCCCACCCCCCAAAGTTCCCGCTCCAAAAATAAAAAATAAAATTAGACACATTAACATTGAAGGATATAGAATTTACAATTTAGGCATTTAGAAGACGCTCTTAATCTAGATCGATTTAACGCTTCTGAAAAGTTTCGGAACCAATCAGAGCGTGGGATCCCTCCAGGCTATGGGACGTCTCTCCGTGTTTGTTTACAAAGTGACAGAGAGACGGAAGCAAAGCCAGGGGCTATCTCTAACCTATACACAACCTACATATTTTAGCGTGATGATTAAGTTTAAAACGAGTAATACACTGTCTGGATGTAATCTTGAATGAGAGTAGTTTGTAATCAAAACTACCTGTGTTTGGAGGACGATGCAGCAGTAGGAATCAAACGGGTGAGCTTCATTTTGATTGGCTTTTATTGACGTGAGCCTCGACACGTCATCACGCAGCACGTTTTAGTTTTCAGGAAGTAATTAAAATTTGATTTTATGGACTTTTTATATACAA
>NC_136794.1:27726830-27941830 GCF_951216825.1 Electrona antarctica
TCTGAAGAACAACTACAACTATGGTAAAGTGACATATTTTCCTCTGGTAACATACAGTATGTTTAGGAATGTGTTGACAAGACAACATGCAGGGCTCGACGCCTGTTCAGCAATATGGTTGCCAGATGCAAGCTGGTGGAACGGCTTTTGATCAGGGGTCATCAACATGTCCGTACTGTGTCCATGGCAAAGACTTGGTCTTGTATGTGTCAAATGTTCACATTTCTTTTTTACACACCATTATAATGTTCTTATTTTGATCATAAGACGCAACTACTGAATGTCAAGTTGGGGTTATATCTTGCGCCACGCCTTATCCTTAAACTTATTTGCCATGTTTTTACTTTTTTGAAAAACCTCTTAAAATACTTCATATAGCCGATCTACAAGCCGATCTACAACGTGTAGATCGACTAGTTGAACATTTGAAAAGGTTTTTCAAAATAGTAAAACATGGCAAATATGTTTAGGGATAAGGGGTGTCACATGATAGGGGCGCCAAATGTCTCCGGGTTTTCTTCAGAATATGTATGACGCTGATTTACTATGATTTACTATGAAAGCTAGTACTAGTGTTTCTTAAATGTTTTATTTGCAAGGTACCCCCTTAACTCTGAGAGTGGTACAAATGTAACGAAATGGACCTGTTACAGACCTGTTATGGTCATTCAGGGCTAGCTTCTAATGTGTTTCTGGTAATATTATTGTCCACTCATTTTATATGTCCGTGGCAAAAATGCTGACAAAAATGTCCACCTCAAGCCAGCATGGCGATGAATCCTGCTTTTGATATGCTCTTCTCTTATGGAGGGTTCCCTGACATATCTTTTCAAATGGGGGTCTGCGGGATAATTAGTGTCAATTTGGGGGTCCTTGACATGAAAATGTTTGGGAACCACTGGTGTAAGGTATCACTTGCCTGGCCGTGGCCGCAGCCAGTGGTGTGAACAGTTTGTGGCTGTTTGACGATCTGTTGATAATAAAGTGTAAATGTACGATAAATGTTCCCACCTTTCCCAGCGAATGTGGACATTTTCCTTCTTACCGGTACATTCCCATTATGCTATACCAAGTTATATCCGATAGCAGACATCAACACGTATATAAGCGCCATATTGTATATCTAGAGTACTTTTCACACGCGCACTGTAAAGTGAAAGTTATCCAGCCATTAACTACTACTCTGATCTACGTGTGAATGCATTATGTCCAAGTCAGTTTTACCTGACACACTGCCTGCTCCCTTGAGTTAAGTGTGTTTAATATCCGACAAAGCCCAAGAGACCCGGTGTGCGAATGGACGAGGTAATAGTCCGGTGAATTTACATGGAGTGAGTGGGTGTGTTGGTGAGGTTCGTATTGTCAAAGAGAGATGAGCCCCCCCTCCTCTCCCTCCCCGGGGTGTTTGGAGAGAGAGAGAGAGAGAGAGAGAGAGAGAGAGAGAGGTACGATCACTGAAAAAACAGTTCATGCATTCGACAGTTTTTATTAGCGTTTGAGTCGGAAATATCCACAGTATTGAGCTTCCGTGATCGGTGGCTCATGATGAGTGAAACATTGTTAAAACACAAACAACACCTCTTTCCTTTCCTAGAGTAATGCGGGCAGCAGCTAGGCTATGGCTCGTTTTGTCGAGAAATTGGTTGTAACTCGTCTACTACGGTACCGAAAGACGTGTCTTTTTGTGTTTTGCATGGCCGCATCGGTCAGAGACTGCGTGCCAAGCAATTCAACTCATCTGGAAGGAAGGATGGATTTGTTTCTACATCCGGATACCCCAGGCTTCAGACGCGCCTCCTCAGGAGACTTGGCTCAGATCTGAACCCATTTGATTTGGCTTAAGGAACCCGTTGTGACCGCATGCCCTTGCTGACATCGAAATTAATAAAAAAAAGATCACATTTGATCCTTGAATCTCCCGCATGCTGTTAGCTAACATATTATGCGTCTACCATGCATGCACCAACACAGCCCCTCGCATGTCAGAAGTCTCAGAATGCATCTGAAACGGACATTTAATGTCCTGTTGCGTTCCACATGTGTGAACGGCCAACACTGGACAATGTCCCGTACGTGACCTGATTCATTCCCTGGACGTTTTCCACAGTGCTTCATGTGAGAGTGTCCTTGGATTCCTGTGGTCTCTAGAATCTCCTAGCTATTGGTCCAGCGGGGAGGGAGACCGGCTCCCTCTCTCTTTTTTAAGAGTAGTTTTGAAACTTCCTGCTTGCGGATTGTGGGTTTCCGTGGCTGGCTATTATAGCTGTTATTGTTATCTTTGCGTCCCCCCACCCACTCTCTCTCTCTCTCTCTCTCTCTCTCTCTCTCTCTCTCTCTCTGCCGCCCACCTAGATCTAAGTTCTCCTCAAGGTTTCTTCCTTTAAAAGGGGAGTTTTTCCCTCACCACCGTCTCCAAAGCACTTGCTAATGGGGGAATTCTTTGGCCTTTGTATGTGTGTCTACACATTAGAGAGTATGGTCCTGAGTCTTGACTCCGTGTAAAGTGTCTTGAGACAACATGATTTCACACTGTATGAATAACTGTAGAGTCAATCTGCAAACCTAGGGGGTCCTCAGCTCAATGTTTGAAAATGTTTGATGGTCAAGAACCAAATGGACCCTTATCACTCTGTAACTCTCCAACACTCTGTAATGGACCCTTTGCGTGGCTTAGTGCAGCAAGGGTTCCCAAACTTTTCAGTCCACGACACACGATATTTGAACTGGGGAACCCCCACCCTGTGTGTGTGTGTGTGTGTGTGTGTGTGTGTGCGTGTGCGTGTGCGTGTGCGTGTGCGTGTGCGTGTGCGTGTGCGTGTGAGTGTGCGTGCGCGCGTGCGTGCGGATCAGTGGCCTTGCAAATACATATCATTTTGATCGGGTCCTTGACAGGTTTGAGCACCACTGATATAGCAACATACGTTTTTAAGAAAATTGGATTTGTAGGATCAGACAGCGATCAATGTTAAAAAGTCCTTAAATTGTCACGTTAGAATTGTGCAGATACGCTGCATGTATTGTATACACTTATACTGTATGTTGGTTCCACACTATGAACCACATCCGGCGTGTATTCGGTTTCGCAGTAATCCGAGCCCGGGTCCGGGAGGTGAGGAGCAGGGGTCACGACCTCTCTGCTGTGGTGGAGGTGAGGGAGGTGTTGAAGAGCTCATTGGTGCACATCCCAAGGTAGGCGTACAGTACACCACCAGTACACAGTACAGTACACCACCAGTACACAGTACAGTACACCACCAGTACACAGTACAGTACACCACCAGTACACAGTACAGTACACCACCAGTACACAGTAGGCCTACAGTACACAGTACAGTACACCACCAGTACACAGTAGGCCTACAGTACACAGTACAGTACACCACCAGTACACAGTACAGTACACCACCAGTACACAGTACAGTACACCACCAGTACACAGTACAGTACACCACCAGTACACAGTAGGCCTACAGTACACAGTACAGTACACCACCAGTACACAGTACAGTACACAGTACAGTACACCACCAGTACACAGTACAGTACACCACCAGTACACAGTAGGCCTACAGTACACAGTACAGTACACCACCAGTACACAGTACAGTACACCACCAGTACACAGTAGGCCTACAGTACACAGTACAGTACACCACCAGTACACAGTACAGTACACCACCAGTACACAGTAGGCCTACAGTACACAGTACAGTACACCACCAGTACACAGTACAGTACACCACCAGTACACAGTAGGCCTACAGTACACAGTACAGTACACCACCAGTACACAGTACAGTACACCACCAGTACACAGTAGGCCTACAGTACACAGTACAGTACACCACCAGTACACAGTACAGTACACCACCAGTACACAGTACAGTACACCACCAGTACACAGTACAGTACACCATCAGTACACAGTACAGTACACCACCAGTACACAGTAGGCCTACAGTACACAGTACAGTACACCACCAGTACACAGTAGGCCTACAGTACACCACCAGTACACAGTACAGTACACAGTACAGTACACCACCATGACATCATGGACACTGCTAAAATCTAAAATATCTTAAACCTCATATTTCACACATAAAGACCCCAGGAAAATGTTCTCCTGACCTGTGAAATAGCTAGTGGATTTTTTACTACTGTTTGAACCGGAACTGATTGTCGGTCATTTTAGTGGCCACTATGTGATCCAATTGTCACACAAAATAATTGCGATTAAACAAATTTAAATTGTGTGTTTTTTTTGTTTTTTTTGCATTGGACATTTTGAACGTTTTGAATAGAAATTAACATTTGTGTTCGCCTTTTAAGGTCCGTGCACACCGGACACGTTTTCGGATTTTTAGCTGCGTTTTGTGCACAGGGCAGACATGACAAATAACTGAAATATACCAAGAAATATAACAAGAAATTACTGGCATTTTAATTAGGGGTGCACAATTATGACCGATATCTGATCTCCGATTATTGGCAGGGTCATATAGTGATCTACAAGCGTACACGCTTACAGGTTAAAGTTAAAATTCGTAAGCTTACAAACTTGTAAGCTTGTAAACTTGTAGATCTTCTATTTCAGCTTTTTTAAGTATGAACCTTTTTTCACATGGACACGATTATGACGACTGTGACAAAATAATTGCGATGACCTCAAATAACGAGACGATTGTGTTATAATTGTGACGTGCGTGTCCTAATGCAGGGAGACGCTGACGCTGCACTACTCGTCCTCCTGTCTCTGTCCCCCGCTGTCCGCTGGGGACGACTACCTCATCATGGGCTACGAGGACGAGGAGAGGTCCAGGTATTCTAGAATAACTAAGGGTTGTGTTCGGGAGAAAATAAATGTGATCGGGAGTCGGGACATCCCTATAGTATCAATATTCTTATCCTATTATATCCATATCATGATATGGATATATGCATCAACTTTATTTATAGAGCACATTTAACATAACCACGTCAACCAAAGTGCTGTACAGGTTAAAAGAAACCAAAGAGCAAACAATGCAATATGAACAAACATTTAAAAACAGGCATTAGAAAAATCAAAAGCAAAACGGTACAATATAAACAGACTTTAGCAGGCAATATAAAAGCACAAATAAAGCAGACATTTGCACAAATGAGGGGAACAGGGCTACCTCAGCTGACACTAAAGGCCAAGGAGAATAAGTGAGTCTTAAGCAAAGATTTAAAATAAATTATGGACTGGGCAGCTCTGATGTGAACGAGCAAATTATTCCAGAGCCTGGGGGAAGCCGCCGCAAATGCCTGATGGAAGGGGAAAAGGAACTGGTTGGCATAAACTTCCCCCCTGTCAGGTGATAAGAAGCGGCCATGCATTGAAAGAAGCATGAGTTCAGATTGGGGCTCTCCCCAGGTTGGCAGAGGGAGAGTAGTGTCCAGTATTACAGCTTCTTAGGCAATTGGCACCGGGTGAAAAAATAAGTTACAAAAATGATGAAAGTTAAAACACATGACATTCCCTCGCGTTACCACAGGCGGTAACCTGAGGCCAGTGAAATGCGCGACATGAGCAGAGAAGGAAAAGCATTGTCCGGCCGAAAGTGATTGTACTACATTGCCGCTCCAGGCTCGCTCGCGCTGTGGTCTGCCGATCGGTTATTATGGTTAGTGCGACCTCGAATTAATGTTTTATTAAGCTCCCAGCATCGTACTTTATCCCATTCTGAGCACTTTTCCGACCGTGTGCATGTGCGCGGCCGCGCGTACACCGAGGATTGGGTTGTATGCTGTTTCTACCATGGGAGTCCTATGGGGACTAGCGTTGGAAGTGAAAATAAGGTAAAAATAATATTTTTAAAGCTGGATTAATGCTCTTTAATCAAATCTCGTGTTCTCGTGAATGATGCCAAGATGGTAATAATAGCTTTTCTCGAGATATCTCGAGAATGGCATGGATTGTGTTAAAAAGTAATTTTCACATGCACGCACAAAGACCTTTTTTCCATTCGCCTTTTTCCGTTTCTCTCTAGTCTCCCTAATTTCTTTTACTTTATCCAGCGCCCGTCGAAAATCCACTAGGATGGGATGTGCGTGAAGTGATATTATCCTTGAACTGTTTGAACTCCCAGAGCTTTTCCATGTAATGCATCCCCCTAGCCGGCCGGGGCTCACGGGTGGTCCGCTGGGGATATTGTCTCATTTTTTGACAAATGTCAGTGTTTGTTTGATCTCACATGGTTATAATTTGTGCATGTTGGAAATGTATCTGGATGGATTAAACAAACATGATCCTAAATCTGACAACTTTATGGAACCCTACGTACGTGGTAAAGTAAATAGCACCAAAATAAATTATTAAAATAAAGGCTGTCCTGTGTTGAGGGAAACAGGAAAGGTGCCAAAGCCAGCCACTTTACAGAAGAGTTTACAGAACATGGTTACAGTAATCTGTCTCTCTCTCTCTCTCTCTCTCTCTCTCTCTCTCTCTCTCTCTCTCTCTCTCCGTGCATAACACATTACAACTGGGTTCAGACTTGGGGCAGATATCTTGCAAATGCATGGACGGACGGTAAAAGGAAAATGGTGGTGACCATTGACCGTTTGTTTTGCGGTAAAATGTTGTGTCCACATGGATTGTTTTTTGTTTGTTTAATATTCGTCAGAGACGTGCAAACAACATCACTGAGGAGGAGCACTAGTATTTTGTTCATTGACAGTAACGGCAATCTATATTGATGTACAGTAGGCTATATACAGTATAATAGTACCACTGGTTCCCAAACAGTTGGCCGTGACCCATTTGTGGGTCACGGAACCCATTTATATGGGTCATCCCCCCATTTTCTTTTCCTACATTACAAAATACTAGAGTGGTGCCCGTTGGGCACTGGCCTACTATAGGCTACTAAAATGTGGAGAGAAGAGGTTTCGATGCAGTACGTCTGATTCCACCTTTATACGTCTGACCCCACCTTTATACGTCTGACCACACCTCTATACCTCTCTGACCACACCTCTAACACATCTATACCTCTCTGACCACACCTCTATACCTCTCTGACCACACCTCTATACCTCTCTGACCACACCTCTATACGTCTCCGTGTCGTTCCAGACTGCTGCTCATCGACGGCTCTCTCGCTCAGAAGTGGAAGGACAGAATGGCTAGAAAGGTCAAGGTAGGACGCACACACACGTGCACACACACACACACGCACGCACGCACGCACGCACGCGCGCGCACACACACACACACACACACACACACACACACACACACACACACACACACACACACACACACACACACACACACACACACACACACACACACACACGTATAAACATGCACGCATGCACGCAGAGACACACACAGGTTGATAATAGAACTTAAATAAATGGAGATTCTGTCTGTCTGTCTGTCTGTCTGTCTGTCTGTCTGTCTGTCTGTCTGTCAGCGTTGGGACCAGGTCCTTCAGGGTCGGAGCAGCTCGGGGAGAGGAGGACGCCGGAGGACTCACTGAGTGTGTGTGTGTGTGTGTGTGTGTGTGTGTGTGTGTGTGTGTGTGCGTGTGTATACACATGTGTCTCTGTGTGTATTTGTGTGTTACTCTGCCTTATTAGTCTAGTAGCCAGCCCATAGAGCCCCATTGTGAACCCGGACATGTTGAGTACACCAAGGTTTTATGTTAGAAATGTTTAGTATGGGTCCCCAGCATGTAGAAACTGCCGGATGCTAACTTGCATACAGTATGTTGAGCAATTTTCATAATTGGCATAATATGTGACCATACCAATTACAACCTATAGAAGGCAAAATATTAAAAATTTCATCATGCTTTATGTAGCATGTGACATGTCAAACTAGGGGGTTTTCATGATGCTGAATCCATTCCAAGCATTAGTTTTGCAAAAAAAATGGGCATGGCCGTTTTAAGCCCAATGAGTGTTTTTTTGCAAAACTAATGCTAAGATTCTACATGCTGGGGACCCATACTAAACATTTCTAACATAAAACGTTGGTGTCCACAACATGTCCGGGTTCACTTTTTGGCTACTAGGCTATATTAGTCTGGGCTAAGTGTATCCATAGCATCCGCAAAACGTAGCTTGAACCAAAATAATGTAATCAAACTAGAAGTTCGCCCCCTCCTCCCCTCCCCTCCCCGTTAGAAAACAGCTGAGAACACTGACGTCACTAAATTTGGAGCGACGCCCCTCTGCACTGGTATTGGTTAGTCAATACAAGTTGACTCTCATGCCAGATGTTCCAATGGGTTTCCCCAGGCTTTTGTTTTTGAGCCGAAAATATGCAAACGAAAATGAAAGCCTGGGTACCGAAGCTACACACACACAAATAATAATAATAATAATAATAATAATACATACAATTTATATAGCGCTTTTCAAGGTACTCAAAGTCGCTTTACAGAACAGAAAAATAAAAACAATTTTATTAGAAAGCGTACATTTTGAACGAAGGCAGACAGGGATTCATCTTTGGCTGACCACTGACCGTGTTTTTCCCCGTGCTGGGCAGGTTGTGTGGGCGCTCTGTGATCGGTCCGTCGCATCACAGAAAGGGAAACAACTGCAAAAGCTTGGTTGATTGTTTTAAGGGCGGGATGACGCGTTATTATGACGGCATCAAGGCCCGCCAAAATACATTTTAGTCGAATAAATCAACAGTAGATTTGGTCGACTACATTTAGTCGACTAAAACACTAAAATATTCCAGGTGACTAAAAAGAATACGACAAAAACTAAATGAAGTTTCATTCCAAAGACTAAACTAAACACAAAGATGTGCTCAATGCGCACTAAAACAATGTGCATTGTGGGCGTGGAATTTAGAGGATTGTAACATAGGATGTTGTTCGTTGAACGACTAGTATTCACATGGTACTAATATTTAGAAAGTACTTTAACGGTGCTGGACAAAGTACAGTACTTGTGTCCAAGTATCTATTGTATACTCCTAGTGACAAGCGAAAGTTGCTGAAGTCATGTGATCGAGAAGTATCGGTCAGATATACATGTATCATTTATTCCATTCCAATTGGCTGTGATATTGACTTCCACATTTTTCAGCGCACCTTACCCGTTCAATATAATCACGCCGTCACAATTCTGTTGGAATGGTGGTGTGTGTGTGTGTGTGTGTGTGTGTGTGTGTGTGTGTGTGTGTGTGTGTGTGTGTGTGTGTGTGTGTGTGTGTGTGTGTGTTGTATATGTGTGTGTGTGTGTGTGTGTGTGTGTGTGTGTGTGTGTGTGTGTGTGTGTGTGTGTGTGTGTGTGTGTGTGTGTGTGTGTGAGCGTGCGTGAGCGTGCGTGCGTGCGTGCGCGCATGCGTGCGTGTCTGTGTGTACGTACGTTTGTTTGTGTGTGTGTGCGTGCGTGTTAATGCACTATTGCACGTTAGCCTATTATTGTATAGCAGGATGTGGTAGCTGAGTGTCTGTCAAAACGTTTAGAAGATTCTCTCTGTATCTTTGCACAATCTGAATGTTCTGTTACTAGTGCTGTGTGTGTGTGTGCGCGTGCATGCGTGCGTGCGTGTGTGCGCGTGTGTGTGCGCGTGTGCGTGCGTGCGTGCGTGCGTGGGTGCGTGCGTGGGTGCGCATGCGTGTGTGCGTGTGTGCGTGCGTGCGTGCGTGTTTCCATGTGTGTGTGTGTGTGTGTGTGGTTAGATACTGATGATGTCACTGATTATGTAATCTGAAAAAAAGAAAGAAAGAAAAAAAAAACTGCATATCCGTTTTCAAATCAATTCTCTCCTCTCCTGTCTTAATGGTTCCTATAAGGTTGTTGTCATGTTTTTTTATGTTATGTACAGTAGTGACATGGTTTCTATAAGGTTGTACAGTAAAGTGACTTAACCGATTAACACCTGAATACCAGATTCTACAAATCTCTTCTTAAATCATGACAGTATTCTGAAAACTTGTGTTTCTTGGTTCTCAAACCTTTTCATGTCACGGACCCCGAAAATATTATATGTATTTGTGCCGGAACCCCATCTGGAAATATGTTGTTCCAGGTACAAATGGAACCAAATGGACCCTAACGGGTCCTTTTGTACACTCTCAGAGTTAAATTAACATTGATTTTACAATATAAATTGGGGTCCCAGAGATAGAAATGCCATTAAATGGGGGTCCGCGGGCTAATGAGTGTCAATTTGGGGGTCCTTGACATGAAAAAGTTTGGGAACCGCTTCTCTATGAAGAAGGGATGTGACGGAGTGGACCACGCGCGCTCCTCTCTCCGTCACATTCTCTCTGCTCTGGGAGGCCAACCCAAGTTAGCGTTCGAGCGTGGAGGACATGCAAGGCGGACAAGCGTGTGAATGAACGAATAAAAGTTTGATAAACGATTGTGTGACCTGTACCAAATAATCTGTTGAGGACAATAAACGAACACATACCACACCTTGTTTTCTGATCATTTTTTCCTCTGTTTTTTTTATTCAACATTTTTTGCATTAGCCTACTTTTTCCTGTGTACTTTGTGTGTGTGTACCTTGTGCGTGTGCGTGCATGTGCGTGTAGCTGCCTGAAGTTTGTGTGCGTGCGTGCGTGCACAAGCGTGTGCCTGTGTGTGTGTGTGTGTGTGTGTGTTAATTTGAGCATGCAGGCAGACAGGTAACAGACCTACAGTGTCAATGGTCCATAACCTGGTGGCCTGTGGGGATTTGCTTGTGTGTGTGCGTGCATGTGCTGTGTGTGTGTGTGTGTGTGTGTGCCCGCGCACATGCCTGCGCCTGCAGGGATTTTCTCTTCCTGCTCCCGGTGTGAGCAGAGTGCACTGTTTAACTTTCCACTGAGCACAGGAAGAACCCTGGCTTTCAGCTGGACCTCAACTGAGAGGCTACTCACTCACTGACGCTTATTATTATTAGTGGTGCTTTTTTATTTACTTATTCACTCGTTTTTTGTTGTTGTTTTTTTTACTTCATGTGTTCAATTTAAAGTTGAGTTTTAATTAGGCTAGTTTTTAAAGCGTGCAAGCTTCCTTGTTTCATTTTTGTGTGTGAAAATGCTCAGTAATAGTTTGGTTTTAGTACAGTACAGTACAGTACTGTACAGTACAGGTCTGATTTTTTTTTTTTTTTCCTGTGTTCAGACACCTTCTGGATGCCAGAGCAGAACTAGCCTGGCGCAGCCTGACTTCATTTGCCCCTAATGCATATGCATATTGCCCGAGGCACACAGTGCAGTGCAGTGGTATATATTAGTATGGCAACGCGAGGCCATTATTGGTGCCCAATTTGGTGCCCAAATGCGAAAGATTTAGAGCACAGAGCAGGCGGCCGGGCAAACGCAATATAGGGTTTCAGACGGATAGAAGCATGCACACTTGTGCAGGATCGTTTTAAATGCGGAAGTCTTGCAATACCAGATTTGACCACCAGGACACGGCAACTTCAATAATCCTCCGCGATCCAGTATAGCTCACTGTCCACCAGCACCTCAACATAATCTTAATGATGATGTTTTTTTCTTGATGGGTTTGTTGTTGTTGTGAATGGTAACCAGAGCAATATGGCTCTGAAGATGATCTGTTTTGAGGGTATTGACTTACTTACTCACTTACTCACTCACTCACTCACTCATTTATTTTCTAAGTCGCTCCTCAACCTGTCCTTGTCCAATAGGCACGTTAGCAACGGTTACGAGAGGAGACGTGGCAAGCTGTGTTAAATGACAAGATTTCTCCATATAAATAACCGATCATTTCAGTAGCAAGAGCTTCAAAATGTCTTCTAAATCTAGTCAACCAGGCCTGCAGTGAGCATAGGCTATGCACTGGGAATTGACATTATGACATTATTTATTATTTGACATTATTTCAATAAACTATAAATACGAGGAAATGAGGGAGAAAATCCAACTAAATCAACTTTTAACGACGTCCGATGGGAGTTTTCATGTAATGCACGGTAAGACTACGGACTACGGTATTATTGATCACCTGAGTGGGTCAGTCGTGTAACTTTCCCCATGTTAAGCCGTGTATGTGTTCAACAACACAGACATGCAAAGTAACACTGACAGAGCTATGAGGTGACGAAAGCTTGCCATCCTTAGCAACGGTTGCTATAACTTTAGATTTTTGGGGTGAGGTTTAGCGAAGGGCTAATTCCTCCATGTCCTTGAGTCTTTAATCTCCTGTTCTGTGGTTCTCCTCCATGCACTTGTTTGGAGGTCCTATAGCTCTCTCCTGCCTTGTGGGATCCATGTGCGTTTGTTTTGGGAGAGAGAGCGAATGCATTTTCCGTCAACAGCATCAGCACTGGCGGCTGGAATGTCACCGGGCCCGAAAGCAATGAATGGGACAGATTCGGGAAAGTTGATTAAGTAGTCTCTTAATTTTTCTTAAAGTGCAGGTAAAGTTAACTTGGGCATGTGTCCATCTTTTGTTGTTGTCTTTCACCGGCATGCGACTTCACTCACCTCCATGCTCCAGTCAAAGTGTGGATGGAGCTGTTCTGTTGCCATTTCGAATGCCACCCACCTGTACTCCATCTATCTTGCCCTCTCTTTTGAAAGTGTCTGCGGTTATTTTATGTCGTGTTTTGACTGTTCAAAGAATAGAAACTCAACTTTACCCGGCGACTGCAGAGTCTGCAGTGCTAACAACTGTTGAAAGACGCTGAGCCACACCGGACAGACCGGAGCAAATATTTCTGTATTCTAATGTGCAACCAGTAAGAAGCCCAGTTTAAACACTCTATTTCCGGCGGGCGCCGTGAAGGGCCCTTCACAATAAAGCGTCTCCCTTTACCTCCCAATGAACTACATTTTACACTGCTTATTATTGACAGGAAATGTAGTCTTAGTTGCGGTAACTTAACAGCGTGTGTTTGTGGGAGAGAGAGCCAGAGAGAGAAAGAGAAAGAGAGAGGGAGAGCGTTTACAGTTTACTACCATGGTAGGAACGGCCACCGGGCCCCGATGCGACTGCATCTACTGCTTCTGCTATATGTCCGCGCCTGCGCGGCAGACGGTAGTGTTTCTCGCCGGCATCAGTCCGACACTCTACCCCAAACCCTAAACCATAACCACAAGCACGACGCAACCAGGGCCGGTCCTGAGCAATCTGGCGCCCCAAGCAGGATTTTTCGCGGCGCCCCCCCCCCCCATGGCGCTCGAAGCCGCCGCTTCGTCGGCCTGTAGGAAGAACCGGGCCTGGACGCAACGCATGGCATCAGCCACGGAAGCGAGCGGCAGTCGAGTGCCCCCCCACGGCACCGCCGTGGTTGTTACCGACAGTTTACCGGCACTGCCAAATGGACCGAAATGGAGTGGCATAATCCCCCGCGGCAGCTGCCTGAAGCCGTTGCCGGAGAATGCACTCGCTCCTTCTGCGTTTTGGACATATGAGGACATAAGGTTTCCACTCGTCGACAGAGACGATACAAGAGCCTTATGGTCACACACACCTGTTGAACTGTGTTGTTGACACTGTCCAGGTGAGAGGTCAAGGGTCAAACATCACCACTACACTGTCCAGGTGAAAGGTCAGCAAGCATCACCCCTGCAGCAGTAACAGCTCTACGTAGCAACCTGAGGTGAAAAGAAGTACTCACATTGTTTTTTTACTTAAGTACTGTACCTGTAAAAGCACAATACAATACTTGAAAGGAGGTTTGGTGCTCGTCCATCTATAGTCTACTCTTAAGTGGTTAAACTGAAGTGATATGGATACATTCCAAATATTATCAAGGTATTCTGCAGCACGGCCTGGACTGGCATCAGGGCACCCTCTTTGAGAAACCCCCTTGTAGATCTGCTAGTTTGGAAAATGTTAGAATTTTCCTCCCTCTACAGGCACGTCCAGAATTGCCGATATATATGTATGATCTCTTCATCGATATTTCCATCCACTGCTGCTGGTCTCACTGGACTCGAAGAGCCTTGGTGGCTGCTGCTATCGACTCGGAGAGCCTTGGTGGCTGCCGCTATCGGTTCGGAGAGCCTTGGTGGCTGCTGCTATCGACTCGGAGAGCCTTGGTGGCTGCTGCTATCGACTCGGAGAGCCTTGGTGGCTGCCGCTATCGACTCGGAGAGCCTTGGTGGCTGCCGCTATCGGTTCGGAGAGCCTTGGTGGCTGCTGCTATCGGTTCGGAGAGCCTTGGTGGCTGCCGCTATCGGTTCGGAGAGTCTTGGTGGCTGCTGCTATCGACTCGGAGAGCCTTGGTGGCTGCTGCTATCGACTCGGGGAGCCTTGGTGGCTGCCGCTATCGGTTTGGAGAGCTTTGGTGGCTGCTGCTATCGACTCAGAGAGCTTTGGTGGGTGCTGCTATCGACTCGGAGAGCCTTGGTGGCTGCTGCTATCGGCTCGGCCCGTTCTGCTTCTCATGTGGCATCGCAGACCAGTGACACCCCATTTTGAGTGTCATTATAGTGTCATTCGGCCGGCGGGCTGAAGCCAATTAAGTCTTGTCCAGTGTCACAGCAAGCTACTTGAAACTGTCAACTCTGTTTAGAAGCCATTTGGTTATTGATGAGATGCTTGAGGCTTGAGGTTGGACCAATTATCATTAGGCCAAGGTGGTTACAGTTACAGTGTATAGTGATGATCGTACAATCCCAAATCCACTTGCCTGAAGACCAGATCGATCTGTAGATAGTGCACTTGAGAAAATGTATCCATCATGTGTTGTTTTTTGGCTAAAAGGTTGATTTCCCACAACAGGTGGGGGTCTGATAGTTTCCCCCACAAGGAATAGGGATCAATTGATTTCTAAATATCCACCATCTTTGCTATTCTCTTTATTCAGACCGCAGCCATCTTGCCAGCAAGGTGATACCTAGGTGACACTTCCCATAGACAGCCCATTCATCCAAACAGAAAAGTCCTCTAATTATATTAAACAACGTCAAAATCACCAACATTGCAGCTGTAGGGAAAGCTTGAATTATCCTCTTTCAATCTGTAAAGTGTTTGTTTCATAAAAATCCACCGTAGACATTTTATGAGCTACTTCCTGTCAAGAAATTCCTTGCAGATGATTTTTTCTAAGTGCTGGAGTTTGGAAGTGCTCGTTGACTATCACTCAACGGCCCATGCATACCACCTGTTTTGAATGTGCACATAATGCAGGAGGCAGCAGGAGGTTGCTTTACTGATAATGAGCGCTTCCATACTTCCATACATCTTTCATCTTAATATGCGTGGCTAGCGATTCAGGGCTGGAGCCAGGCTAGCAACCCGGTGCTGTGGGGTCCAATGTTTTGAGGTGATCTCCACTTCTGTAAATGGCACCGGCCAGCTGAAAATGTCCCCTACCAAAACAGAGCGCAGCAGGGAAGAGGATCTGTTTCAATGAGTCATTCGCTCAAATATTTCACAAGAGGAGTTAGATTGTGCGAGAATCAAGTTTCTCATTAGGCTACCTGACGCTGACACCTGCGGTCTTCCTAGGGTTCGTTGCAGGTTTGCATGTTAGTAGCCTAGTGATGCTGAAAATGACACTTGAAATCCTTTAACTGTATTATTTATTTCCTTTCAAATTATATTTTGTTTGTGTGTCCATGCAGGTCAGTTCCAATTGTCCCACCGGTGGTCTTGTGGTTAGAGTCTCCGCCCTCCCGTCTGTATGCAAGGGCTGGTGAAAACTTCTATAGGAACTCAGATTAGGGAGGTTCGACCCCCGGCTGGGTCATACCAGAGACTCAGATGGGACCCAGTGCCTCCCTGCTTGGCACTCAGCATCAAGGGGGTAAGTCCCTGCGTCCCTACTAGCGGCAGAATCCAGGTCAGCTTGCCATCAAACCAGAGGATCCAGCAAAAAAAAAAGAAAAAACCCTGAAAGGCCAGGTGAAATAAATGTGCATGCGCCAATTTGTAAAGAACCAGTCCCTACTTCCTTCACAGGTGTTACTGATGATACTAATGAAGGCTCGATCTGTTCTAAATATTTTCAATTCATAACATGCATGCATTTAGGAAAATGAAATACAAAAATATGTCATTACATAAATCATGTCCTTATTCTTATCCTCCTTATTCAGACTAAATTAAACCAAAAGCTTCATTAATTCAAATCATAAATCAAAAGTCATAAATGTAATACTTTCTTCAAACTCAAAATAGTTTCACTTTGAGTGAATAAATCAACTTGAGGCAATTCCAGCCTTGTAGATCTGCCCATTTGGTTATAGCTCCACTAGCATTTACTACAGCATGTTAGCATTGTCATGGCAGATGCATTTACTACAGCATGTTAGCATTGTCATGGCATGGCAGATGCATTTACTACAGCATGTTAGCATTGTCATGGCATGGCAGATGCATTTACTACAGCATGTTAGCATTGTCATGGCATGGCAGATGCATTTACTAACAGCATGTCAGCATTGTCATGGCATGGCAGATGCATTTACTAACAGCATGTCAGCATTGTCATGGCATGGCAGATGCATTTACTACCTACAGCATGTTAGCATTGTCATGCATTTCAAAACATTACAGACCAAATCATTGAAATAAATAAAGCATTATGACTTTAACTCACCGCTGAGTACGGTATTGTATTGAGCAGTTTAGGATGATCAGCAAACACAGAACATGCTGCTACCAAGCACAGGAGGAAGTGGAAGTCCAGGAAGTGACTTTTTATAGTGATCTGATTCATGATTGACAGATGTTTGGCAACAACTTCCTCCTCTTCCTCCTCCTGATTTCACTATGAAATCAAGGGCCATGTCTGTACATTGGTCAGTGGTCACCAGACTCACCAACATGTCCGTACTCTGACAAATGTGTCCGTGGCAAGACTTTGGCCTCGCTTGTCCATGGCCATATAGTTTGTTTTTACATACCATGATCATTCAGTTCTTATTGATAATTCATGTTCTTATTGATCATTCAGTTCTTATTGATCATAAGACCCAATTACCGTTTCTCTCCAGGTTTTCTTCCGGGATTTCTTCACAATATGTATGAAACTTATTTACTATGACACTATATTAGTGACTACATCAGGAGTCCAACTGCTAAGTACTAGTGGTAAACATTACATTTTATTTATCAAGGACCACCATAACTCTGAAGTGTACAAACGGAACCAAATGCACAATTAGCCAGTACTTGACCTCCCAGTAGCCTACCTGCATATTTATTATGATATGTGTGTACTATGATATCTTTTGAGTTTATTTTCTTTGACACGTTTCTAACCCTAACCTTTTATTCAATTTGTTCTCCCCCCTCTGCCCCCCCCCCCCCTCTTTATTTCCGGAAACAACAATGGAGCTTGTACCAAAAAATAAAAATACATAAATAAATAAATCACTGTAATATGATCAAGTCGGCCGTTACGAGAAAAACTAAAAAAGTTAACATTATGGATATAAGAGGTTTCTTTCTGAACGAGGGCTTTCCAGAAACAACCTGGGCAGAGGGAGAGAGAGCGGGGAGAAGCAGGCAGGGGGGGGGGGGGGGTGGAGTGGAGAGACGGCTGGGGTTGGGGTGGGAGGTGTCGTTTGTCAGCGGTGGCAACAGGTACAGTATAACCCCCGCTGGAGGTGCACCTAAACTAGGACAAACAGCTCAGTCATAGTCAGTACTGCCACTGTCACTGTGTGTGTCACAAACTCTCTGCATGGGGACAGACCTGAAGGCAAGCACACAAACACACACAACAGGACTATCATCATCATCACACCAAAGGCCAAGGAGAGGAACGTCTCTGAACGACACTGAACACATGCCGACAGTAAGTACATTTTGTTTTACATTTCCTTGCAGCTATGGGCAGACACCTTGTATCTTTTTTGTTTATTTAAAAATATATATATTGTATTTTTTTGTAAATGTAATGTCTTGCTTACTTGACATACCATGGTGTCACACAAAAGTAGCTAAGTAGAGCAATCTTCTTTATTTTTGCTTTTTCTATATTCAATTCAAGTGAAAGTGCTTTTTATTTCCCCCTTTTGTGCCAATTAAGGAAACAAATACATCTTCAATACAAGAAATATATGTTCAGAATCTACAGCTTGGTAGGCTGCAGATAACCAACACACCAACATAGAATCTACAGCTTGGTAGGCTGCAGATAACCAACACACCAACATAGAATCTACAGCTTGGTAGGCTGCAGATAACCAACACACCAACATAGAATCTACAGCTTGGTAGGCTGCAGATAACCAACACACCAACATAGAATCTACAGCTTGGTAGGCTGCAGATAACCAACACACCAACATAGAATCTACAGCTTGGTAGGCTGCAGATAACCAACACACCAACATAGAATCTACAGCTTGGTAGGCTGCAGATAACCAACACACCAACATAGAATCTACAGCTTGGTAGGCTGCAGATAACCAACACACCAACATGGAATCTACAGCTTGGTAGGCTGCAGATAACCAACACACCAACATGGAATCTACAGCTTGGTAGGCTGCAGATAACCAACACACCAACATGGAATCTACAGCTTGGTAGGCTGCAGATAACCAACACACCAACATGGAATCTACAGCTTGGTAGGCTGCAGATAACCAACACACCAACATGGAATCTACAGCTTGGTAGGCTGCAGATAACCAACACACCAACATGGAATCTACAGCTTGGTAGGCTGCAGATAACCAACACACCAACATGGAATCTACAGCTTGGCTGCAGATAACCAACACACCAACATAGAATCTACAGCTTGGTAGGCTGCAGATAACAAACACACCAGCATAGCCAGCTCAAAATGTATGCTTTTACCGGTATATCAACAATAGATAGATATCGGCTACTGCCATCAGTTAATGGCTGGGTTTCTCAAAGGACATTTCTTACACCTCTTCTTAAGAAGTGGTTCTACACATGCTCTGTTGCACACAGAAGCCTGTGAACATAGACATTTCGTGCATAGATGTGCCACGCAATGGTAGGCCTCAGGCCTGGTATAAGGCTCAGGCTTGAGGCCTGGTATGGTAGGCCTCACCTCACGTCTACCATTCTGAAATTTAATTTAATAATATTTGGACTGCTGGACAGCTGACAATAGGCTCTCTTTACTCTTAAAAAAAAAGGCTATATATATATACTGTATATATATATATATATATATATATATATATAGCCTGAGGCCTACCATTGCGTGGCACATCTATGCACGAAATGTCTATGTTCACAGGCTTCTGTGTGCGGCCTAGAGGAGCGACTGAGCATGTGCAGAACCACTTCTTAAGAAGAGGTGTAAGAAATGTCCTTTGAGAAACCCAGCCATTGTCAGTTTTATTCACCGATACCGATATGTGGCCGATACCTCGGTGCATCCCTGCTTGTGACTAATAACTACATTGGATCCAAATATACTTATTATTTTCCATTGCCTGAAAAGTAGCAGTTTCTACCCGACAACCACGATTTGACTCATTTATACACAGTGGTGGAAAGTAACCACATTAATACATTTACTCAAGTAGGCTACTACTGTACTTAAATACAACTTTGAGGTACTTTTACTTTGCTTGGGTATGTACGTTTTTCAATGCCTTATTATTACTTCTACTCCACAACTGTACAGTATGTCTCGGAGGCAAGCATTATACTAATTTTTTTTTTACTCCACTAATATTATTTGAATACTCGCTGTCTGTCTGTCTGTCTGTCTGTCTGTCTGTCTGTCTGTCTGTCTGTCTGTCTGTCTGTCTGTCTGTCTGTCTGTCTGTCTGTCTGTCGGTCGGTCGGTCGGTCGGTCGTCTGGTCATTCTTTAGTTGGTCAGGTAGTCAATGAACCTTCCATCATCGAGCAACATCATCATCATTTTTCGACCGCGGTCGAGATCGTGGATTTCACAATAACACGCCAGACTTCCCGGTCCTTCATTGCCATCCCCAGTTCCTGCTTACTGATGCCTGTGTCCCTAGCGATGACATCAGGGAACGACAGTTTTGTACCTCTGGTCTGCTTTGAGGCAGGACTCCAGAGAAGAAGGGAAGATATAACCTCATTGTCAGCTCTGTAGCAGTGGCCGGCAAACTGTGTTCTTCTGGACCAGACTAGTGAAGAAACACGGGGAAGGTTACCGTATATTAGATTAGTCGATGGGTGGGTGGCTCTTCCAAGACAGATTTTGCGCTCTCATTAGAAGGCGGGTGTAAGTGCCATCCAACCATTTCTCTAGTTTCTTTGAAAGTGTCCATGTCTCGGAGCCATAGAGTAGAATCGGCTCAACGGTCGTCCTAAATATTTGTACTTTTAACATCTTACTAAGCTGGGATGACCAGATCTTATGCATGTCATTGCAGGCTGACCAGGCCATGCCCTTCCTAGTTTGAAAGTCCTTTTGGGAAGAAGATATACTGTATATCATCAACCTGTTTCAGAGGAGTGTTGTTAAGTGTTTTTATAATGTGGTTATTGCTGGATTTGCATATACGTATTCAGTTTTCGTCTCGTTGAGATAAAGACCAACACAGTTGGAGCAAGAGACTGAAGGAGAGCCTGAGCGTAGTCCAATGATTGACTGATAAGTGCGATGTCATCAGCGAAGTCAGTGTCGGTTAGGTCATCGAGCAACAGTCTTGATTGATTGATGGATGGATGGATGGATGGATGGATGGACATTATTTGCCTTGCAGACCCAAAACTAAAGAATATTTTGTTGTTGTTGGATAATATTTTGTTCACAATTCTGTGCTGTATTGATGTTGGTACCATTAGGAGAGATAAGGCAGACTGATCTGAAGAGAAAAAAAAGAATTATTTTACATGCTCTAATTGTGTAGACTTCTTGTAAATGTACTTAGTAATGCAGGTGTCTAACCAGGTTTTTAGGCTGTTTTTAGCCCAAGGGGTGTTTTTGGTGCAAAACGAATGCTTGGAATGGATTCAGAATCATGAAAACTCCCTAGTTTGACATGTCGGTTAGGTCATCGAGCAACAGTCTTGATTGATTGATGGATGGATGGATGGATGGATGGATGGACATTATTTGCCTTGCAGACCCAAAACTAAAGAATATTTTGTTGTTGTTGGATAATATTTTGTTCACAATTCTGTGCTGTATTGATGTTGGTACCATTAGGAGAGATAAGGCAGACTGATCTGAAGAGAAAAAAAAGAATTATTTTACATGCTCTAATTGTGTAGACTTCTTGTAAATGTACTTAGTAATGCAGGTGTCTAACCAGGTTTTTAGGCTGTTTTTAGCCCAAGGGGTGTTTTCCGTGCAAAACGAATGCTTGGAATGGATTCAGAATCATGAAAACTCTCTAGTTTGACATGTCGGTTAGGTCATCGAGCAACAGTCTTGATTGATTGATGGATGGATGGATGGATGGACATTATTTGCCTTGCAGACCCAAAACTAAAGAATATTTTGTTGTTGTTGGATAATATTTTGTTCACAATTCTGTGCTGTATTGATGTTGGTACCATTAGGAGAGATAAGGCAGACTGATCTGAAGAGAAAAAAAAGAATTATTTTACATGCTCTAATTGTGTAGACTTCTTGTAAATGTACTTAGTAATGCAGGTGTCTAACCAGGTTTTTAGGCTGTTTTTAGCCCAAGGGGTGTTTTCCGTGCAAAACGAATGCTTGGAATGGATTCAGAATCATGAAAACTCCCTAGTTTGACATGTCGGTTAGGTCATCGAGCAACAGTCTTGATTGATTGATGGATGGATGGATGGATGGACATTATTTGCCTTGCAGACCCAAAACTAAAGAATATTTTGTTGTTGTTGGATAATATTTTGTTCACAATTCTGTGCTGTATTGATGTTGGTACCATTAGGAGAGATAAGGCAGACTGATCTGAAGAGAAAAAAAAGAATTATTTTACATGCTCTAATTGTGTAGACTTCTTGTAAATGTACTTAGTAATGCAGGTGTCTAACCAGGTTTTTAGGCTGTTTTTAGCCCAAGGGGTGTTTTCCGTGCAAAACGAATGCTTGGAATGGATTCAGAATCATGAAAACTCTCTAGTTTGACATGTCGGTTAGGTCATCGAGCAACAGTCTTGATTGATTGATGGATGGATGGATGGATGGACATTATTTGCCTTGCAGACCCAAAACTAAAGAATATTTTGTTGTTGTTGGATAATATTTTGTTCACAATTCTGTGCTGTATTGATGTTGGTACCATTAGGAGAGATAAGGCAGACTGATCTGAAGAGAAAAAAAAGAATTATTTTACATGCTCTAATTGTGTAGACTTCTTGTAAATGTACTTAGTAATGCAGGTGTCTAACCAGGTTTTTAGGCTGTTTTTAGCCCAAGGGGTGTTTTCCGTGCAAAACGAATGCTTGGAATGGATTCAGAATCATGAAAACTCCCTAGTTTGACATGTCGGTTAGGTCATCGAGCAACAGTCTTGATTGATTGATGGATGGATGGATGGATGGACATTATTTGCCTTGCAGACCCAAAACTAAAGAATATTTTGTTGTTGTTGGATAATATTTTGTTCACAATTCTGTGCTGTATTGATGTTGGTACCATTAGGAGAGATAAGGCAGACTGATCTGAAGAGAAAAAAAAGAATTATTTTACATGCTCTAATTGTGTAGACTTCTTGTAAATGTACTTAGTAATGCAGGTGTCTAACCAGGTTTTTAGGCTGTTTTTAGCCCAAGGGGTGTTTTCCGTGCAAAACGAATGCTTGGAATGGATTCAGAATCATGAAAACTCTCTAGTTTGACATGTCGGTTAGGTCATCGAGCAACAGTCTTGATTGATTGATGGATGGATGGATGGATGGACATTATTTGCCTTGCAGACCCAAAACTAAAGAATATTTTGTTGTTGTTGGATAATATTTTGTTCACAATTCTGTGCTGTATTGATGTTGGTACCATTAGGAGAGATAAGGCAGACTGATCTGAAGAGAAAAAAAAGAATTATTTTACATGCTCTAATTGTGTAGACTTCTTGTAAATGTACTTAGTAATGCAGGTGTCTAACCAGGTTTTTAGGCTGTTTTTAGCCCAAGGGGTGTTTTCCGTGCAAAACGAATGCTTGGAATGGATTCAGAATCATGAAAACTCCCTAGTTTGACATGTCACATGCTACTTAAAGCATAATGAAATTTAGAACATTTTGCCGTTTCATGCTGAAAATATCCTATCTACAAGCTCACAAACGAACGTTTTTCGTCATAGTTTTAGCCGACGAAATGGACACTGTGCGGAAACCCCTGGACGCGCGTCACGGCACCCACTTTGCGAAGGCCATTGATTAGACACTTGACTGTCGTTACTCTATTCTTAGACACTCAGGACAACGTTGTCTCCTCGGCCTGCTGGCCTTCTACCAGGCAGCAGATCAGATGTCAGCCCTGTCCTCACTGGTCCATGACCAGGAAGATCGTTAGACATTAAGGAGTGTCCTTCTTAATGGTCTGTCGCCATGCAGGGAGCGACGAGAGTTCAAAACGTTTTAAACCCTCATCGGGACAAGAGTTATTTTAAAGTTAAATGGGCTATATGCACACATGCGCCATTTTGAAAAGAACTTCAAGTAGAACATCCTTTATTCCATAAAAAGCAAGGGTTCAAATTGGGCGGCATTGTAGAGTGGCCGGTAGAACAGCCGGATGGTGAACCACAAGGTTCCCAGTTCGATCCCTGTGGGCTCCCCCAGAGTTAGTGTTGAAGTGTCCTTGAGCAAGACTCTGAACCCCTAATTGCTCCTGATGATGTGCAGGTTGGTGTCTTGCATGGTTTCCTCCTCCATCGCTGTATGAATGGGTGAATGTAATCCACAATCTATGTAAAGCGCCTTGGATAAAGGCGCTATATAAATGCACCCTTTACCATTTACCATTTTATTTTAGACAGGCGGCAGTTCCATTTTGTTGACCCGTCATCCTATAGTTTGTCTAGTTTTAATGTACAGATGATTATACATTTTTGGGGGGCGGTGCTAAGCGCTCACAATATAGGGCTTTGTGTGTAGGTCTGTCTGTCTGTTTGGAGCACAGAATGGTCTGCAGCATGACCTATTGACCCCTGCAGATCATTGGGGTCATTCACAGTGAGCATAGTCAGCTAATTGGGGCCGCATTTGGGGTCACACACACAGACACACACGCACGCACGCACGCACGCACACACACACACACACACACACACACACCGCACCGCTCAGTTCACACGTTGGTGAGAGTGAATTTATTGTTAAACATCTGCATTATTAAGAATTCTACTCAATTGAGAATGTAGAATAATTGTTATTTTGATCAACATTTGCCTGTTATCTCTCGTATGGTACGGTACCACATCAATACAGCATGGCATTCGTTGTGGACACAATCTTATCCAACAATAACAAAAGCTAAATGGTCTGTGGCTTAAATGTTGAATCAATAATGGACTTTTATAAAGAAAATCACTGCTGTAAATCGCTCTGGGTTAAGAGCGTCTGCATGCTAAGAACCGGCTGCGATATGTAAAATGTAAATTGTATCTGGTCAGGTGAGATGTCGAAATCCTATGTTTTGTGACGCCAGGATCACACAATCCAGATACATTTTGTCCTGGGATTTCAGGATATAATGATAGGATCACCCTGATTCAGACTTTCCAAGACGACCAAATCCTGAATATCAGTGCTGCTGTAATCCTACCACACAGTGTGACGAACAGCATAAGAGAGACAGACTTTTGAGCCGTTCCATAACCATTTAAGCATTCTCAGGTTGGAATTGCTTACTATGGAAGATGGGCCAATTTGCTTTTCCCCTGGTGCCCAGCATTGGGAGGTTAAGTTTCGTGTGGTTATGGATGATTCATGTTTCCCAAGTACACTCGCACTTGAGATGTGCAAATGGAATAATAATAATGATCATCATCATCATTTGTTTTTACATCTGGAGACTCCCGTCCAGCACTAAAATAATACATGGAATTTAAAAGGCTCAGCGTTATTTTGCATGCCATTTGAGTGGTCGTGCAATGTGAGATACTGGACTGATCAACCTTCAAAAGTAACCATTGTATGGACAGTGAAAAACTGGTCGGATCAGCGCGAGGAGGTCCGCCATCCTTCTTCTGCGACGAAATAGAATGGTAGTGAACGGTGGCGGCCGCCTAACTATCGCAACTGCCCCCTGGCGGTGGTTGAGTTCATCTTCTTCTCTCATCCTCTTTTCAATACAATTCTCTTACAAAGATCCTGTATTTACAACACTATTCAAACTGCTTTTTAATCATGATTGTCACCAGTTTGTATCGATTTGAATCGATTTATAATATAATATCGTTACATATCGCCTAATTGTATTGTATTATACAATATCAACATCATATCACCCATATTCGGCTCAAACAAGGGATTTTTCGCTGCTATGCCACTAAAATGTGGAACGCCCCAACAGCCATTAAGACATGTGAATCCCTTGACTCCTTCAAAACCGCTCTCAAAGGGCACCTACGGACGGCTGCAATTTGAAACTGGCCCCCGTAAATAGTCTGAGTCCCCCTACCACATCCCCCTTTTCCCCATACTGTACTTTTTTTTCTTTTTTTTCCTTTCTTTATGATTTCCTGTTTTCATAGTGTATATTTGTACGTCTCTAAATGTTCAGATGAATTTAAAATGGTGGACCCTGTTGTAAACAAGTGTGAGTGCTTAATCATGGTGTCGTCCACAGTAACAATTTTTGTATCAATCAATCAAATTACATTCTATATCACATCACATCAGATGCAGTACCTGACTGAGGAGATCCAGAGCTTCCCACGGACTCGCCTGAGGAAGCAGTGCACCAGAGTGACATCACTGAGTGGCCGGCGAATCATAGAGACCTGGAAGGGCGCCATGGTGACGGTGGTGGAAGACCCCGCCTCCTCGGAGGGACCCCTGGGTCCCGGGTACGTCCCCGACACCTCCTGGGACCTCCAAGTTGGACTCGTAAAGCCTTATTTATTAATAGGTAAGTGACCCAACTATAACTCTTATTTATCACTAGGTAAGTGACCCAACAATAACACAGTGGTTTGCAACATTTTGTTGTTGTTGTTGTTTTGTTTTTTCTTGTTTGTTTTTTATTTATTTACCATAACTTTTGCTAAATTGTTTAAAATGTCCTGTTTATATTGAAACACAAATGTCCTTTGGAACGTTTAGACATGGGGGGGGGGGGGGGGCAGAAGAGAGAGAGAGAGAGACACCTCAGTGTCAGTGTTAATGTGTACCAGCGCAGCAGGGCATAATGAGGGTAAGGCGGTGATGGAGTGGGTTTGTGATGACCCCTTCTATTGAGATGGAGCAATTTGTGTGATGGCTTTATTGTGGTCTTGTGAGAGAGGCTGCAGGGTCGGTCGGGACAGATCCATTTTCCTGACTGGCAGCCGTGCATGTCTGTTTATGCAGGTGAGTTTGTTTGGCCCGGGTCAGTAGGTGCAGGCGTGTGCAGAGGGGGTGACTTTTGGATCTTGGGCCCTCGCCCTTTTGCCTTGTGTTTGTTTATTGATGAGAAGAGGAAGGGGTTTGTTTGTTTATTGATGAGAAGAGGGAGGGGTTTGTTTGTTTATTGATGAGAAGAGGAAGGGGTTTGTTTGTTTATTGATGAGAAGAGGGAGGGGTTTGTTTGTTTATTGATGAGAAGAGGGAGGGGCTGCTGGGTTGAGGTCGGACCACTTATCATTTCCTTTGACTCGCTGACATGGAGGTGAAGATGGTTGACCTCACACCTGACAGTCTGACACAGGTGACCTCACACCTGACAGTCGGACACAGGTGACCTCACACCTGACAGTCTGACACAGGTGACCTCACACCTGACAGTCTGACACAGGTGACCTCACACCTGACAGTCTGACACAGGTGACCTCACACCTGACAGTCTGACACAGGTGACCTCACACCTGACAGTCTGACCTCACACCTGACAGTCTGACACAGGTGACCTCACACCTGACAGTCTGACCTCACACCTGACAGTCTGACACAGGTGACCTCACACCTGACAGTCTGACCTCACACCTGACAGTCTGACACAGGTGACCTCACACCTGACAGTGTGACACAGGTGACCTCACACCTGACAGTCTGACCTCACACCTGACAGTCTGACACAGGTGACCTCACACCTGACTGTCTGACACAGGTGACCTCACACCTGACATTCGGACACAGGTGTGTCCAGAACTAACTAACTAACTAACTGACTAACTGACTGACTGACTGACACACTGACTAACGTGTGTGTGTGTGTGTGTGTGTGTGTGTGTGTGTGTGTGTGTGTGTGTGTGTGTGTGTGTGTGTGTGTGTGTGTGTGTGTGTGTGTGTGTGTGTGTGTGTGTGTGTGTGTGTGTGTGTGTGTGTGTGTGTGTGTGTGTGTGTGTGTGTGTGTGTGTGTGCGCGTGCAGGTTCCCAGGATGCTGCTCATGACTTTGCAACGCTTAGTAAAAACAAGGTAACACGCACGCACGCACGCACGCACGCACGCACACACACACACACACACACACACACACACACACACACACACACACACACACCGATAATGTGTTACGTGAATCATATTTCTTTTTTCATAAATATACTCTATGCATGACTAGTCTGTAGGTTCATCTTCGGGGTCAGTTTCTCATAGCCATTTGAACAGGAAACAGACTTGACTACACTTTCTGAATTCCAATACCCAAAATCTCGGCCACTTGCTCACTCACACTCGATCACTCCAGCATGGCGGTGTTACGATGAAATTAATGACCTTACGAAATATGTGACAATCACAGTGTCTGAATGTAAATCGTTGCAGTGTGTTTATTAGCAGAGTTCAACATAACGGTATTAGGGCACGTATTTAAAGACCTCCATGTAAGTTATGTGAAGTTGTGTCATCGTAGCTTTGTTTTCATTTAGTTTCCATTTATAGTTTTCGTCAGTGAAAAAAAGGTAGTAGACAGAACATTTTTCTTCATAGTTTTAGTCGACTAAATCAACAATGGTGAGGTATAATGTTGTTTAATGCCATTGGATAGGACTTTTCTGTTTGGATGTATGGGATATAAAGGCCAGAAAGTCGTTTTTTTGTTCACAATTCCATGCTGTATTGATGTATGAGAGATGACAGGCAAATCAGTGCCCATACCCTGGGTGGGGTTGGCAAAAGGGCCTTTCTGTGTGGAGTTTGCATGTTTTCCCCGTGTCCCCTAGGGTACCTAAGTACCCTCACAAAATACATACAGTAATCCTGGTCTCTATACTGCCTCCCCCTGGCCAGCTGGGACGCCTGATGGAGGGGAAAGGAACTGGTTGGAGTAACGTGTTCCTTCCATGGTGCGCTACGTCCTACCGGGGAAACTCCCCCCTGTCAAGTGATAAGAAGCTCCTTAACTCCTCATGGATTGAAGGAAGCATGAGCTCAGTTCGGGGCTCTCCCAGCTGGACCACAGCTTTATCTTTTACATTTTCTTGAAGAGTAAAGGTTTTGCACATGCAAGGTGAACAACGACAATCGTTTCTGTCCTTGTCCGTCCAGGTGTCACATGTTCTGAATGTCGCGTACGGAGTAGAGAACGCCTTTCCGGAGCTATTCGTCTACAGAAGCATCAGCATTCGGGATCAACCGGACATCGACATCACCTCCTACATGAACGACTGCAACGCCTTCATAAAGCAGGCTTACAACGAGGTACAACACAGCCATGCTGTTGGTTTATTGTTTAGAGGGAGTGCTGTGAACTATAACCATGCACAAGCTACTGTTGGCCACTATGATCTGACCAGTACAACCACAGTCTGGTACTGTTGTACTGGGAGTTGACCAGTACAACCACAGTCTGATACTGTTGTACTGGGAGCTGACCAGTACAACCACAGTCTGATACTGTTGTACTGGGAGCTGACCAGTACAACCACAGTCTGATACTGTTGTACTGGAGCTGACCAGTACAACCACAGTCTGGTACTGTTGTACTGGGAGTTGACCAGTACAACCACAGTCTGATACTGTTGTACTGGGAGCTGACCAGTACAACCACAGTCTGATACTGTTGTACTGGAGTTGACCAGTACAACCACAGTCTGATACTGTTGTACTGGGAGCTGACTAGTACAACCACAGTCTGATACTGTTGTACTGGGAGCTGACCAGTACAACCGCAGTCTGATACTGTTGTACTGGGAGCTGACCAGAACAACCACAGTCTGATACTGTCACTGAAGGCATTTTGGGAATGTTTTCGTTATTTGTTTTCCTGTGTCCCCTCTTGTCTCCTCTCTCCTCTCCTATCTTATCTATCTGTTTAATAAAACATGCAGAGTTTTGTTCATCTATAATTGATGTGTATGCGGAGATCAGATCTCACTGCCATACAACCTTTTAGTAGGCAGGCTGCTCACCTTAACATGACACCACACATGCACACGCACGCACGCACGCACGCACGCACGCACGCACGCACGCACGCACGCACGCACGCACGCACACACACACACACACACACACACACACACACACACACACACACACACACACACACACACACACACACACATACAGTATGCATGCGCACATAAATACACATGTATGCTATATTATATGCAGCCTTGCAGGCTTTAGGGTCTATGATTACAGTGCTACACCGAGTGAATGCGTGTGTGTGTGTGTGTGTGTGTGTGTGTGTGTGTGTGTGTGTGTGTGTGTGTGTGTGTGTGTGTGTGTGTGTGTGTGTGTGTGTGTGTGTGTGTGTGTGTGTGTGTGTGTGTGTGTGTGTGTGTGTGTGTGTGTGTGTGTGTGTGTGTGTGAGAGAGAGGGGGGGGAGAGAGAGAGAGGTCTCAGCTTACAGTCTGTTTTCTGTGGTCAGCTGGTAATGACTAGGAATTACCGGAGGATGAGTTAGCCAGGTTGATTATTAATGCCGTTTATGGCCATAAATAGCATCGCCTCAGTGACTTTAGAGCACTCTGGATATGATTTATGTCTTAACGAGTTCATTAGGTAATTGGCTATACTATACCCAACCTAGAATACCTTGTATTGTTTCTGCATTGTGGTATTGCTTCTTCTTCAGAACTGGACTTGGAACTTTACAGCTTTACTTTGACCACATGCGTTGCATCGCGATGCATTGTGACCTTGTAGATCGCCTCTTTTCAAATGGCCGAAATGTATAGTGCTGAAGTGGTTACTGTATGTTTTGTAATGATCTGCTGTATTCAAAAGATTTTGTATACATTTGAAAATCCGAAATGGGACATTCTGCATAATGAGTACTTTTACTTTTGGTACTTTAAGTAAATTTTTATGCCAATACTTTTTTACTTTTTACTCAAGTACATTTTGAATTCTACATTGCAGTATTGATACTTTTACCTCCTCCCTCAACCACCAGAAAGGCGTGGTGCTCGTCCACTGCAACACAGGCGTGTCCCGGGCGGCGGCCGTGGTGATTGGCTACCTGATGTCGTGCGACGGCCAGCCGTTCGACGACGCCTTCTCATTGGTCAAGAAGGCGCGGCCCGCCTCCTGCCCCAACCCCGGCTTCCTGGAGAAGCTCCGCGACTACCGGCCGGCTGCCACACGCAACGGCAACAAGCACTGAAGGACGCATGCACACACACACACATGCACACCCGCACAAACACACACACACACGCACGCACACGCACACGCACATACACAAGCGCGCAAACACAAAACTACTACTACTACCATAATACTAATATTACTGCTATAGAGCACCAAAGTCTGACGTCAGCAACATCTAGGCGCTAAGTCCACGGGTTCATGAATTTATTTATTTGTATTCTAATCCCCATAGGGGGGTTTAGATCGCCTCATATAAGAACTGTGTTTGAAAAATAAATAAATAAATCATCCCGGCCATTTCACTCATATCGATATGAAGAATCAACTGACTGCGAGAAAACAGAGACACAATTCTTATATGAGACGATTTTAAGATGCGGACGTTGGAACCTGTTTCCAACGTCCGCGAAACCCTTGGAACCTAGGGGATGAGCGAGTGACGTCAGGACTTTGGCGCTCTATATGGCGTCGGCTACCACACCAGTACTTGTCAAGTTGGAGGTTGTGAGATTGTTCTTATTTTATTGTAACATTCATGCTGGGCTCCATCTCCTCGGCCTCCATGTTTGTTAGTTATAGCGTCCCGTTTGTGACGCGCCGTAAAAAAATCACCGCAATAACAGCATGGACTCTTACCCGTATGCTTTAGCGTTCACACTGACTGGTGGCTTACAAAAGCTACGGGTTATACCGTTCATTCACTGTCAATGAAAGCCTAGCGACGCGAAGTTACGAAGCGACGCCCGACGTTTGTAGCTGCTATAGAAAATCTACAAAAGTTACAATCCAAAGTTGAGCCGGTTTCGACTGCAGCTACCAAAGCTATACAAAACCGACCGAGTGTTGTTTAACCATTTTGGAAATCTCTCTTTCTACTTCCGGGGCTCTTCTGACTTCCTTCACAGGTGTTACGGGGCTCAGTTCCATTCTGGTCAAACAGAGTCAGGGTGCTGCTATTGTGCTGCGTGTTGGCTCACTGGAAACACCAGTGGGTCTCAATAGTGTCCTTGAGTGGGTTCCATTTGGCCCTGTACGGGTGTGTATAACTCCCTTATGGGTCCATTTGGTCTTACATGTACACTCTCAGAGTTATGGGGGTCCTTGAAATATATATTTAAAAAAAATCAGAACCACTGTACACTAGATGGAACAGAGCCTTACTTAGTATCAACGGTAACACCTGTGAAGGATGTCGGAAGAGGCCCGTAAGCAGAGTGATCTATAGAGTGACGACATGTTGACTCCCATATTGTAACAATGGAATGAGGAAGTGCTCATTTTATCTCAATGGGATAGTTCCAATGTTTGGAACTATAGCCCATAGCACCCCGCTTTGCGGCGAGATCAAAGCGTGTCGCCAATCTCTTACTAGATTACTCTGCCCGTAAGCGTAAGTAGGAAGAGTTCATTCCAAAATGGCGTAAGGACGCCGTGACACAAGTCCAAGGGTGCCTGAGAATACGCTGTCAATATTTGGAATTTCACTTCAGAGCCTCTTCCCGCTTGTAACGGGGGAGAAAAACGTACTATTTCTGTCAGACAGTTTTGTGTTCTTTTTAAAGCCCAGGCTTCGTCGGACGCATGCTTGACGTCATCGAGCGCCATTGATCGTCCGTTCAACGGCGACTCGGTTCGACAGATTATGCCGCGCCGCCTCGTAGCTTTTAGTGTATATTTCGTATCCGCCGGTGTGAACACATCAGCAATAATCGCGCCGTCACCGCCATCATTGCCCATTTTGCACTGTACTACAGCCCTTATATATAGAAATAGGACCTCCCCCATAACTCTTGAGAGTGTACAAATGCAACCACTCTCGGTCTATACAGACCTGTATAATAGCAGGGGGGTTTCTCAAAGTGGGTGCATGCCGTGGCACCCTAAGGATGCCATGACACACAAGTCCAGGGGTGCCTCAGCATTCGTTGACAATATTTGGAACTTCACTTCAGTTCCCCCCCAATTTGCCCCAAAGTATTCTAGGGTTCAAGGTTAAAAGGCAAGCTATTTTCTGTCCTTTATTGGAAACAGACATTCTCTTAAGTTTTCCTCGTGACGTGTATCTGACATTTAGCAGACGGTCTTAATCCAGAGCGATTTACATTAAGAAAGAACACGTGTAGCAAGAATGCAAGAATGACGTGTAGCATATTTACGTACCGTAATATGACATGAGAGTCGGGGTGCTGTGGACGAAAACATATATTTACAGGGGTGCACCGAGTAAAAAATAAAAAGGTTTGAGAACCACTTTAGTCACGTACATTTGGGGTTTATTTGGAACCCCACTCTGAGGAACCACATACACTTCTATGAACGTATTCTATTCAACTAGACATTACTGTTTCTTGTTGTTGTTTGCCAATGGTTCTTTTTTTGTTTTTTTGTGTCCATGTCTAAAGTATCAATGTCATGTGAAGTATACTGCTGGTTGGTGTGGGTGTACAAGTACAACAGTACAGTGGTTCCCAATGTGGGGTCCAGGGACCCCCAGGGGTCCTTGAGGGAGTTCCAGGGGGTCCCCCGCTAAATTATAGTTTGGAACCAAATGGACCCAACTCTGAGAGTGTACAAATAGAACCAAAACGGGTCCATTTAGTTCCATTTGTAAACTCTCAGAGAGTTAAATTAACATTGATTTTACAATATAAATTGGGGTCCCAGAGATAGAAAATAAATTAAATGGGGGTGCGTAGAGTAATTCATGTCAAACTGGGGGCCTTGAAATTAAACGGGTTGAGAATCACTGCTAGAGCCGTAAAAATCTTCTCTTACTTTGGGAACCACTGCAACAGTACATTGTTTGCATGCTGTCAGGCAGAAACCAACTTTTTATGCTTTTTCTTGTTTGTTAGTTTTTTTGTGTTGTTTTCGTAAATGAATGCCCTATCTACTTCGTTACAAAGCAACAGTAGCAAAAATAGATGATCTATGTACTGCAGCTTGTGCTATTATTGCTATTTGTTTGATGCACACTTATGTGGAACAGTGTTGAGTTTGACAGCAGATTTTGATATCGTTTAGTCATTATCTTTTGAATAAGATTCCATGTAGTTTTAGTTCATCATCAGAAATGTTTAGTCTAGCTTTAGTAGTGTTTAATAGTGTAATTAAATAGACGAAATTGTCAATACATTTAGTCTTAGTTTTAGTCTTATTTAGTCATCATCATAGCTTAAGTTTTTATTTAGTTATCGTCAGTGAAAAGAGGTAGTCAACGAACATTGTTCGTAATATTTTTCAGTCGCCGAAATGACCATAGAGTGAGTTTTAAAGGTTTCCATTTTCATTTATTTTTGTTTTTCGTTTATCTTTTAGGTTTTATGACCTCAATTACACCCACACAACCTGAACTTTGAACATTCAGTGGATTTTCTGTGGTCTGTGGTTTTCTCTGTGTGTTCTGAAAGCCTTCGAGCTGCAATGAAAACAGGCAAACAGGCCTCAACAGTGACATCTGCTGGCAAATTCCTATGACATCGATGGGATTTGTGGACTCTTACACTCCGCTACGCAGGCAAATCAGAGCACTTGTTTGGGCCAGAAAACCCCAGACCACAGAAAGTCTACTGAATGTTAAAAGTTCATGTTTTTTGGGTGCAATTGACCTGAACAAAATAATAATAAGAAAATAAGAAAAATTACAAACACTTTTTTTTAATGTCACAATCCCTTTAAAGTGAAATAACCGTTACCTACCCCCTTTCATTTCCTGGGTGGTTTCAAGACGGTCTGTTGTTGTTTATCATGTTGCTTGTCATTGTATTTGTTTTATATTAGTGTTGGTCTAGTGGTGTATACCAGTGGTTTTCAACCCTTTTGATACGGTCCATCTTTTCTTTGGCATTTGAGCCACGGACCACAATTTGATGACATTTAGTCTCTCAGACCTGAATATTTTGTTTTGTCATCGAATAAGATTTTGTTCATGCTGTATTGATAACATCCGCACACCAGTTTGTAGAGCTCTGAGACTTACTTTATTTTAAGGCAACAAAAATGCAACGTTTCGACCGACTAGGTCTTCATCAGGCAAATATTTGTTTTTGTTGCCTTAAGATAAAGTAATCTCTACAAACTGGTGTGCAGATGTTCTTCCTCTTCCTTGATGTTTGCCTTGATGCCTGACATCCAGCACCCACCAGGCATTGAGATGTGCACACAATCTTCTCTGTAAGAGATAACAGGCAAACATGGACCAAAATAACAATTCTTCTACATTCTCTAATTGTGTAGTTGTAGATTGGGTCCATTTGGTTTCATTTTACACTCTCAAGAGTTACAGATCTATAAGGGTCAATTTGGTTAACAACTCTGCGTCATTTATCCACCTGCAGAACCCCCTCAAGGACCACTGGTGGTCCCCGGACCACTGGTATACACTGTGCTTGTATTGTCTTCACTGGGGTCTCAACTATATATAAGGCATAAATAAACCATCATTAGCATTAGTAGTGTGATTATTTGACGTGCCAGAATCTGCCATTGACCCCCATTATAAATTTGAAAGTATTATATTTCTAAAACTATGAAACATTTCAAACATTCCTTTTCCACCGTAAGATGAACCTAAATAGGTTTGAATGGGGTTTCTAGGTGTAAGTATGTAAGAGTAGTAGCATGCCAAAGTTTGTGCTATTGACCTTGAGAATGCATTGGGCATTTAAGTTAAATAACTCAGAAACTACAAAACATTTCAAAGTAAAAAGTTCCAGCATGTGTCTCCACAGTAAGCTGAATTATAAAAAGTGTGAATGGAGGTTCAAGGCGAAAGTGATTTTTTGACGTGCCATAGAGCTGCCATTGAGCCCCATTATAAATGTCTCAAATTTGAAAGCACTATATTTCTAAAACTATGAAACATTTCAAAGATTCCTTTTCAGGCAAACATGTCCACCGTAAGATGAACCTAAATAGGTTTGAATGTAGTTTCTAGGTGTAAGTATGTAGGAATAGTAGCATGCCAAAGTTTGTGCTATTGCCATTGAGAATGCATTGGGCGTTTAAGTTAAATAACTCAGAAACTACAAAACATTTCAAAGTAAAAAGTTTCAGCATGTGTCTCCACAGTAAGCTTAATTATAAAAAGTGTGAATGGAGTTTCTAGGTGAAAGTGACTTTTTGACGTGCCATAGAGCTGCCATTGAGCCCCATTATAAATGTCTCAAATTTGAAAGCACTATATTTCTAAAACTATGAAACATTTCAAAGATTCCTTTTCGGGCAAACATGTCCACCGTAAGATGAACCTAAATAGGTTTGAATGTGGTTTCTAGGTGTAAGTATGTAGGAATAGTAGCATGCCAACGTTTGTGCTATTGCCATTGAGAATGCATTGGGCGTTTAAAGGAGCATTCAGTGATTTGGAAAAAACCCCGGTCCACCCCGGTAACAAGATGTGCACAATGCACATGCACACGCTCTACAGTGGGGGAAGAACAACAGACCAACAGCACGTGCACCAAGGCCCGCCCCACTCGATCATGTTTGGAGGAAGGCCCCTCTCATCCTGATTGGATGAAGGCTTTGCCACCCAAAGCCTAAACCGAAACTAGGGTTTTTTGACCCCAGGGGCTCACTGGGGACAGGGAGGAACTCCTTATATGGTCAACACACTTTATAGTAGGGAGGATTATCCAAAAAAGATGTGATATTTGAATTAAGTGAAATCACTGAATATACCTTTAAGTTAAATAACTCAGAAACTACAAAACATTTCAAAGTAAAAAGTTCCAGCATGTGTCCCCACAGTAAGCTGAATTATAAAAAGTGTGAATGGAGTTTCTAGGTGAAAGTGACTTTTTGATGTGCCATAGAGCTGCCATTGAGCCCCATTATAAATGTATCAAATTTGAAAGCACTATATTTCTAAAACCATGAAACATTTCAAAGACTCCTTTTCAGGCAAACATGTCCACCGTAAGATTAACCTAAATAGGTTTGAATGGGGTTTCTAGGTGAAAGTATGTAGGACTATTAGCATGCCAAAGTTTGTGTTATTGCCATTGAGAATGCATTGGGCGTTTAAGTTAAATAACTCAGAAACTACAAAAGATTTCAAAGTAAAAAGTTCCAGCATGTGTCCCCACAGTAAGCTGAATTATAAAAAGTGTGAATGGAGTTTCTAGGTGAAAGTGACTTTTTGACGTGCCATAGAGCTGCCATTGAGCCCCATTATAAATGTCTCAAATTTGAAAGCACTATATTTCTAAAACTATGAAACATTTCAAAGATTCCTTTTCAGGCAAACATGTCCACCGTAAGATGAACCTAAATAGGTTTGAATGTAGTTTCTAGGTGTAAGTATGTAGGAATAGTAGCATGCCAAAGTTTGTGCTATTGCCATTGAGAATGCATTGGGCGTTTAAGTTAAATAACTCAGAAACTACAAAACATTTCAAAGTAAAAAGTTTCAGCATGTGTCTCCACAGTAAGCTTAATTATAAAAAGTGTGAATGGAGTTTCTAGGTGAAAGTGACTTTTTGACGTGCCATAGAGCTGCCATTGAGCCCCATTATAAATGTCTCAAATTTGAAAGCACTATATTTCTAAAACTATGAAACATTTCAAAGATTCCTTTTCGGGCAAACATGTCCACCGTAAGATGAACCTAAATAGGTTTGAATGTGGTTTCTAGGTGTAAGTATGTAGGAATAGTAGCATGCCAACGTTTGTGCTATTGCCATTGAGAATGCATTGGGCGTTTAAAGGAGCATTCAGTGATTTGGAAAAAAACCCGGTCCACCCCGGTAACAAGATGTGCACAATGCACATGCACACGCTCTACAGTGGGGGAAGAACAACAGACCAACAGCACGTGCACCAAGGCCCGCCCCACTCGATCATGTTTGGAGGAAGGCCCCTCTCATCCTGATTGGATGAAGGCTTTGCCACCCAAAGCCCAAACCGAAACTAGGGTTTTTTGACCCCAGGGGCTCACTGGGGACAGGGAGGAACTCCTTATATGGTCAACACACTTTATAGTAGGGAGGATTATCCAAAAAAGATGTGATATTTGAATTAAGTGAAATCACTGAATATACCTTTAAGTTAAATAACTCAGAAACTACAAAACATTTCAAAGTAAAAAGTTCCAGCATGTGTCCCCACAGTAAGCTGAATTATAAAAAGTGTGAATGGAGTTTCTAGGTGAAAGTGACTTTTTGATGTGCCATAGAGCTGCCATTGAGCCCCATTATAAATGTATCAAATTTGAAAGCACTATATTTCTAAAACCATGAAACATTTCAAAGACTCCTTTTCAGGCAAACATGTCCACCGTAAGATTAACCTAAATAGGTTTGAATGGGGTTTCTAGGTGAAAGTATGTAGGACTATTAGCATGCCAAAGTTTGTGTTATTGCCATTGAGAATGCATTGGGCGTTTAAGTTAAATAACTCAGAAACTACAAAAGATTTCAAAGTAAAAAGTTCCAGCAAGTGTCCCCACAGTAAGCTGAATTATAAAAAGTGTGAATGGAGTTTCTAGGTGAAAGTGACTTTTTGACGTGCCATAGAGCTGCCATTGAGCCCCATTATAAATGTCTCAAATTTGAAAGCACTATGGTCCTCATTCACAACGGCGTTTACGCTCATAACGTTACGTAACGTGAGCGGAGCGTGAGCGGACAGGCATTTACGTGGATTTCCACATTACGTGGGAATTCATGAAGTTGAACGTGAACTTGACGGTGACGTTGTTTGGTCGGAAACTCCGCTATAAGCTGCGCCAGCTCTCATGGTCGTGTACTGCTTGCGTAGATTTATTCAGAAGGCTTTAGTCTTCATGCTGACTCAATTAAAAGTCCCCAAACCTCAGATAAAATATGTAGGCATGTGTCAACATTGGTCAGCACATAAAAAAAATGATAGCTTATATAAAAGCCAAGTTTCACTTGTATGCCTAAATGCAAGCATTCTAGAGGCAGGTTAGCGTAGAGTCCCATACAGAAACTGCCCCTGCAAGCCCGACACCTTTTTATTTATTTATTAGGATATTTCTAGCATGCGCGATTGCGCTGCTCACTTGACAGCTTTCTACTCGCAGTGCAACGCGTTGTGAGCTTGTAGATCGGATCTCGCGGACTCGCGCTGCATGTTAAAAAACAAACTCACAATTATTATAAGAACATACACTTATCTGCATTCTGCACTGTGCGAATCCAACGTTGTTTAGTGTAGTAATGCCTGCAGTAGGCCTATTGAAATTGTTTTGTTACGGAGCTCCTTTGAGTCACACTGTCGGTGTGTGTGTGTGTGTCGGTGTGTGTGTGGACAGTCCAATCTGGGTGAAATTCACATTGGAAAATGAATATAACGGCGAGCCTGGCCCGGACAGAACAGATTATTTCTATGGTTCACAGACATGCCGGTCTGACAGACAGACAGCAGTCACGAGGGCTAATTAGCCGTATACAAATATAGAAGTCCACATTATTGCATCAGCGCGTGCAATTCGGCCTATAGTTTTAAGCCAGTGCACCTTAATTAATTATAATATGGGGAACTTATAGCTAGGCTGTAGGCTACTACATTGATCTCATCATGAGATCAATCAAGTTTGGTGCCAAATGTCCCGTGAATCATTTTAATATGACGACATCATGAAATGAACCTGCACTTAGATCTGACAAAGAGGAGGCTCCCCGCCGTATATGGTTGAAAATGTAAATAGCTATAGGCCTATGCCTACGTGTCCATGATCAGAACAAATCCATTCTCCACATGGCATTCAGACAGATGACAGTGAGATGATATTAATCTATTCCCCGCATGAATCAATGCAGCTCTGATAAAAATATCGGATATATGTTTTACCTCTGCAAAGGTGTGAGTGAGCAATTCTTCAATAGAAAAGAAAGGGCTTTATAATATAATTGCCAAGTATAGGCTAGCTTGCTGCCTTGGTCCCGAACTTAAATAAATAAATGGCCAAATTGCATTTTATACCGTAAGTCAGCTTGCCATTGCTGTAGCGGTGCGGATCGAGCAGCGTTCACCGTTTTGTAAGCTTGGGAAAATGATTTATATAGTTTAATGGTAGGCTATAGACAATATAAAGAATCACGCACAAATGTAATGGTATATGGATGTAAAAAAAGAGACTGCAGGTGGTGGTCGTCGCTCCGGCGCTTGACATGGTCAGATCATTTTATTTTAATTTCCTGTCCTTTGATGGATTGAGTGTCAGTTTGTACAGTTTGTATGGTCTATAGTGGTATACTTTATACAATGGTGCAAAAACTTGTTTGTGGTCCTGTGGAATTATGAAATTAATAGAGGGCTATATTCATGATATATCTGCACAGCACTGACTGACCGCGGCAGTATAGCCTAATTTCTTTCCAGCAATCATTTTTATTTTAATTTGTGAAACCACTATACTGGAAAATATCATTATTTTGTTGCATTCCGTCAGGAGGACCTCTATTTCGTTTGAGCTGTAAGGCCTATAGTTCTTTTTAGTTTTTTTTACTGCTGTCTGCTGAGTCATGCTTGACGCCTTTTATGGTGTGAAATGGGGCGTGGATCAATGCAAATGAAGTTATCCGCTGATTTTCCGATCATTTGGCACCCGCTCGCATTCACCTGCGTACCTCACAACATACACCTGCGTACCTGTGGTACACACCGCTCTTTGAATTGCACGGCAAAACAACGTTGCGTGATCGGACGGAATTTCCCGCATCAGTTTACGCTTCCGTTACGCTTCCGTTACACTCGGCGTATTTCTCCTTTGTGAATGAGGACCTATATTTCTAAAACTATGAAACATTTCAAAGATTCCTTTTCAGGCAAACATGTCCACCGTAAGATGAACCTAAATAGGTTTGAATGTGGTTTATAGGTGTAAGTATGTAGGAATAGTAGCATGCCAACGTTTGTGCTATTGCCATTAAGAATGCATTGGGCGTTTAAGTTAAATAACTCAGAAACTACAAAACATTTCAAAGTAAAAAGTTCCAGCATGTGTCCCCACAGTAAGCTGAATTATAAAAAGTGTGAATGGAGTTTCTAGGTGAAAGTGACTTTTTGATGTGCCATAGAGCTGCCATTGAGCCCCATTATAAATGTATCAAATTTGAAAGCACTATATTTCTAAAACCATGAAACATTTCAAAGACTCCTTTTCAGGCAAACATGTCCACCGTAAGATGAACCTAAATAGGTTTGAATGTGGTTTATAGGTGTAAGTATGTAGGAATAGTAGCATGCCAACGTTTGTGCTATTGCCATTAAGAATGCATTGGGCGTTTAAGTTAAATAACTCAGAAACTACAAAACATTTCAAAGTAAAAAGTTCCAGCATGTGTCCCCACAGTAAGCTGAATTATAAAAAGTGTGAATGGAGTTTCTAGGTGAAAGTGACTTTTTGATGTGCCATAGAGCTGCCATTGAGCCCCATTATAAATGTATCACATTTGAAAGCACTATATTTCTAAAACCATGAAACATTTCAAAGACTCCTTTTCAGGCAAACATGTCCACCGTAAGATGAACCTAAATAGGTTTGAATGTGGTTTCTAGGTGTAAGTATGTAGGAATAGAATAGTAGCATGCCAAAGTTTGTGCTATTGCCATTGAGAATGCATTGGGCGTTTAAGTTAAATAACTCAGAAACTACAAAACATTTCAAAGTAAAAAGTTTCAGCATGTGTCTCCACAGTAAGCTTAATTATAAAAAGTGTGAATGGAGTTTCTAGGTGAAAGTGACTTTTTGACGTGCCATAGAGCTGCCATTGAGCCCCATTATAAATGTATCACATTTGAAAGCACTATATTTCTAAAACCATGAAACATTTCAAAGACTCCTTTTCAGGCAAACATGTCCACCGTAAGATGAACCTAAATAGGTTTGAATGTGGTTTCTAGGTGTAAGTATGTAGGAATAGTAGCATGCCAAAGTTTGTGCTATTGCCATTGAGAATGCATTGGGCGTTTAAGTTAAATAACTCAGAAACTACAAAACATTTCAAAGTAAAAAGTTCCAGCATGTGTGCCCACAGTAAGCTTAATTATAAAAAGTGTGAATGGAGTTTTTAGGTGAAAGTGACTTGTTGATGTGCCATAGAGCTGCCATTGAGCCCCATTATAAATGTATAACATTTGAAAGCACTATATTTCTAAAACTATGAAACATTTCAAAGACTCCTTTTCAGGCAAACATGTCCACCATAAGATGAACCTAAATAGGTTGGAATGGGGTTTCTAGGTGTAAGTATGTAGGACTAATAGCATGCCAAAGTTTGTGCTATTGCCATTGAGAATGCATTGGGCGTTTAAGTTAAATAACTCAGAAACTACAAAAGATTTCAAAGTAAAAAGTTCCAGCATGTGTCCCCACAGTAAGCTGAATTATAAAAAGTGTGAATGGAGTTTCTAGGTGAAAGTGACTTTTTGACGTGCCATAGAGCTGCCATTGAGCCCCATTATAAATGTCTCAAATTTGAAAGCACTATATTTCTAAAACTATGAAACATTTCAAAGATTCCTTTTCAGGCAAACATGTCCACCGTAAGATGAACCTAAATAGGTTGGAATGGGGTTTCTAGGTGAAAAAGTGTGACGGAAAAGCGTGACGAAAAAGTATGCCGTCTGAGATTACAGCCCATGGTCAAAAATGATGAAAAACGAGGATTTGAAAAAAAGACGAAAATCACTCCGAGACCATGAAAAACGGCGTGCTATAGTATGCCGTCTGAGATGGGCTACAGCCCATGGTCAAAAATGATGAAAAACGAGGATTTGAGAAAAAGACGAAAATCACTCCGAGACCATGGGCTATAGGTCAGGGGACCTTAGTATAATTGCCTTATTTGAATCTGAATCCAACATATAAAAAACATATTTGTGATTTTTGTTCGTTTAATTTGATTCCAGCAAACAGAAATTTGCTAGTTTTTCCTTTTTTTGTTCAGAATTGAAAAATGGGAAAACACTAACCGAAAAATCACAAAAATGGTGGTGCCTTAGTATAATTCTGTTTGAGTCCAGCAAAAAGAAATTTGCTATTTTTTTCCTTTTTTTTGTTCAGATTTGAAAAATGTGAAAACTCGAAGCCAAAACCCAGCTTTTAAAAGCTGCGTCAAAGTTGAGTTTTCAGGAGAAAAACATAGAGATAGTTATACATAGAGATAACATGGGAGCACGAAGCAAGAAGCTGCTTCTAGCTTCCTTGGTGTTAACGCGGCTTAAGTCTGATTATGCCTTTGGTTTTTTTGCACTACTGATTGTTACCCGTTTCCTTTCTTGTCAGTTAAAATTATCATTCATCATCACTTCCATCTTGTCCATCACCTAACCCTAACCCTAACCCTAACCCTAACCCTAGTTGTCTGGTACCAGATTGGTTACCATATGGTACCAGAACAAAACAAACAAGAAAGCAGTGTGAATTGTCTGGAACCAGTGGTGCAGTGTGTTAGGATGCTGCCACATGATCGGGAGATGGTGAGTTCAAACCCCACTCAAGTCTTTACTTTCAAGACCGATTTCAGAAGAAGAAAACCAACAAAAAAGCAGTTGAAATGTCTGGAACCAGTGGCGCAGTGTGTTAGGACACTGCCACATGATCGGGAAATGGTGAGTTCAAACCCCACTCAAGTCTTTACTTTCAAGACCGATTTCAGAAGAAGAAAACCAACGACCTATCAACCAACACATTCAAAGGCATATCAATCCCATTAATCCGTTTTCTTATCAAGTTGAAGGCAACCCGGATTTTGTTGAGGGTGGGTTGGGTGTTTCACGGTTTCTCATCAACTCCATGTTAAATCACCCAATTACCCCCCAACGGACACTAGCCCTAACCCTAACCCTAACCCTAACCCTAACCCTAACCCTAGTTGTCTGTTACCAGATTGGTTACCATATGGTACCAGAACAAAACAAACAAGAAAGCAGTGTTAATTGTCTGGAACCAGTGGCGCAGTGTGTTAGGACTCTCCCACATGTTCGGGAGATGGTGAGTTCAAACCCCACTCAAGTCTTTACTTTCAAGACCGATTTCAGAAGAAGAAAACCAACAAAAAAGCAGTGTGAATTGTCTGGAACCAGTGGTGCAGTGTGTTAGGATGCTGCCACATGATCGGGAGATGGTGAGTTCAAAGTAACCCCGCTCAAGTCTTTACTTTCAAGACCGATTTCAGAAGAAGAAAACCAACAAAAAAGCAGTTGAAATGTCTGGAACCAGTGGCGCAGTGTGTTAGGACACTGCCACATGATCGGGAAATGGTGAGTTCAAACCCCACTCAAGTCTTTACTTTCAAGACCGATTTCAGAAGAAGAAAACCAACGACCTATCAACCAACACATTCAAAGGCATATCAATCCCATTAATCCGTTTTCTTATCAAGTTGAAGGCAACCCGGATTTTGTTGAGGGTGGGTTGGGTGTTTCACGGTTTCTCATCAACTCCATGTTAAATCACCCAATTACCCCCCAACGGACACTAGCCCTAACCCTAACCCTAACCCTAACCCTAACCCTAACCCTAGTTGTCTGTTACCAGATTGGTTACCATATGGTACCAGAACAAAACAAACAAGAAAGCAGTGTGAATTGTCTGGAACCAGTGGCGCAGTGTGTTAGGACGCTCCCACATGTTCGGGAGATGGTGAGTTCAAACCCCACTCAAGTCTTTACTTTCAAGACCGATTTCAGAAGAAGAAAACCAACAAAAAAGCAATTGAGTTGTCTGGAACCAGTGGTGCAGTGTGTTAGGACGCTGCCACATGATCGGGAGATGGTGAGTTCAAACCCCACTCAAGTCTTTACTTTCAAGACCGATTTCAGAAGAAGAAAACCAACAAAAAAGCAGTTGAATTGTCTGCAACCAGTGGCGCAGTGTGTTAGGACGCTGCCACATGATCGGGAGATGGTGAGTTCAAACCCCACTCAAGTCTTTACTTTCAAGACCGATTCCAGAAGAAGAAAACCAACAAAAAAGCAGTGTGAATTGTCTGGACCCAGTGGCGCAGTGTGTTAGGATGCTGCCGCATGATCGGGAGATGGTGAGTTCAAACCCCACTCAAGTCTTTACCTTCAAGACCGATTTCAGATGAAGAAAACCAACAAAAAAGCAGTGTGAATTGTCGGGACCCAGTGGCTCAGTGTGTTAGGACGCTGCCACATGATCAGGAGATGGTGGGTTCAAACCCTACTCAAGTTCAAACAAAAAAATAAAGGTCCAGGGTGAAATCCCACCCCAGTATTTGCTGTGACACTTTGCTTTCCACACTGACATCAAGTAGCACAGAAAAGCTGTGTTGTAGTAACCATCAGTTAGCTCAGTGTGATGAGAGGCTGTCCTTGGGAGCCACAGGTCCAGGGTTCAAATCCCACATTAGTCATAACTGTGACACTTTGCTTTGCACACTGATTTCCAGAAGGACAACTTTAAAGCAGCCCAGAAATTCACCATGATTGTGTGCCGGTAAGTGGCCCAGCGGATAAGTCAGATGATATCCGTAGTATACCTAGTAGAAGTGTGCCGGTTCAAACCCGACATACTACTAGTAGGCAGTGATGGTTCAAATCACTGACACCTAGAGTAGGAGTGGCCCAGTGGATAAATCAGATGATATCTGTAGAATACCTAGTAGAAGTATGCCGGCCGACATACTCCTAGTAGGATGGTGCTAGTTAAAATCACCTACAGTAAGTAGGAGTGTGTGCAGTTAAGTGGTCTGGTGGATAAATCAGATAATATCCATAGAATACCTAGTAGAAGTCTGCCGGTTCAAACCTGACATAGGATGGTGCTGGTTCAAATCACCATCACCTAGAGTAGGTAGGACCGTGTGCCGCTAATTGGCCCAGTGGATAAATCAGATAATATCCGTAGAATACCTAGTGGGATGGTGCTCGTTCAAATCACCATCACCCAGAGTAGGTAGGACTGTGTGACGTTAATTGGCCCCGTGGATAAATCAGATAATATCTGTAGAATACCTAGTGGGATGGTGCTGGTTCAAATCACCATCACCTAGAGTAGGTAGGACCGTGTGCCGTTAATTGGCCCGGTGGATAAATCAGATAATATCCGTAGAATACCTAGTGGGATGGTGCTGGTTCAAATCACCATCACCTAGAGTAGGTAGGGGGTCAGGTAAGAGTATGTAGGGGCAGAGTAGGTTGAGGTGTAGATAGGGGGAGAGTAGGCGAGGGGGGTGGGCAGGCGGGGTAGATAGTAGGCGAGGGGGGGGGCCAGGCAGGGGAAGAGTAGGTGAGGGGGTGGCAGGCAGGGGAAGAGTAGGAGAGGAGCGAGAGGGGGGCCAGGCAGGGGGAGAGTAGGAGAGGAGCGAGGCCAGGCAGGGGGAGAGTAGGAGAGGAGGGAGGCCGGGGAGAGTAGGAGATGAGGGAGGCCAGGCAGAGGGAGAGTAGGAGAGGAGGGAGGCCAGGCAGGGGGAGAGTAGGTAGGGGAGGGTCCAGGCAGGTGGGGTCTTCCTGATTTTTTTTTTAATAATTACTAAATAAGTTTTAAAAAAATTCTAAAATGATTTAAAAAAATATAGGAAGACCCCACCTGCCTACTCTCCCCCTGCCTGGCCTCCCCCCTCTTCTACTCTGCCCCTGCCTGGCCTCCCTCCTCCTACTCTCCCCCTGCCTGATCCCCTCACCTACTCTCCCCCTGCCTGGCCCCCCTCACCTACTCTTCCCCTGACTGGCCTCCCTCCTCTCCTACTCTCCCCCTGCCTGGCCCCACTCGCCTACTCTTCCCCTGACTGGCCTCCCTCCTCTCCTACTCTCCCCCTGCCTGGCCTCACCCCTCTCCTACTCTCCCCCTGCCTGGCCTCACCCCTCTCCTACTCTCCCCCTGCCTGGCCTCCCTCCTACTCTCCCCCTGCCTGGCCTCCCCCCTCTCCTACTCTCCACCTGCCTGGCCTCCCTCCTCCTCTCCCCCTGCCTGGCCCCCCTCACCTACTCTCCCCCTGCCTGCCACCCCCTCGCCTACTCTCCACCTCACCTGCCCCCATACCCACTCACCTAATCTCCCCCTACCTGACCCCCCTGACCTAGTCCTCCACCTAACTGACCAACCCTCGCCTACTCTCGCCCTATCTACACCTCAACCTACATACTCTTACCTGACCTACTCTAGGTGATGGTGATTTGAACCAGCACCATCCTACTAGGTATTCTACGGATATTATGTGATTTATCCACCGGGCCAATTAACGGCACACGGTCCTACCTACTCTAGGTGATGATGATTTGAACCAGCACCATCCTATGTCGGGTTTGAACCGGCAGACTTCTACTAGGTATTCTATGGATATTATCTGATTTATCCACCAGGCCACTTAACTGCACACACTATTACTTAATGTAGGTGTTGGTGATTTGAACTAGCACCATCCTACTAGGAGTATGTCGGCCGGCATACTTCTACTAGGTATTCTACGGATATCATCTGATTTATCCACTGGGCCACTCCTACTCTAGGTGTCAGTGATTTGAACCATCACCGCCTACTAGGAGTATGTCGGGTTTGAACCGGCACACTTCTACTAGGTATACTACGGATATCATCTGACTTATCCGCTGGGCCACTTACCGGCACACAATCATGGTGAATTTCTGGGCTGCTTTAAAGTTGTCCTTCAGGAAATCAGTGTGCAAAGCAAAGTGTCAAAGTTATGCCTAATGTGGGATTTGAACCCTGGACCTGTGGCTCCCAAGGACAGCCTCTCATCACACTGAGCTAACTGATGGTTACTACAACAAAGCTTTTCTGTGCTACTTGATGTCGGTGTGGAAAGCAAAGTGTTACAGTAAAGACTGGGGTGGGATTGCACCGTGGACCTTTATTTTTTTGTTTGAACTTGAGCGGGGTTTGAACTCACCATCTCCTGATCATGTGGCAGCGTCCTAACACACTGCGCCACTGGTTCCAGACAATTCAACTGCTTTTTTGTTGGTTTTCTTCTTCTGAAATCGGTCTTGAAAGTAAAGACTTGAGTGTGGTTTGAACTCACCATCTCCCGATCATATGGCAGCGTCCTAACACACTGCACCACTGGTTCCAGACAAATCAATTGCTTTTTTGTTGGTTTTCTTCTTCTAAAATCGGTCTTGAAAGTAAAGACTTGAGTGGGGTTTCAACTCACCATCTCCGGATCATGTGGCAGCGTCCTAACACACTGCGCCACTGGTTCCAGACAATTCAACTGCTTTTTTGTTTCTTTTCTTCTTCTGAAATCGGTCTTGAAAGTAAAGACTTGAGTGGGGTTTCAACTCACCATCTCAGGATCATGTGGCAGCGTCCTAACACACTGCGCCACTGGTTCCAGACAATTCAACTGCTTTTTTGTTGGTTTTCTTCTTCTGAAATCGGTCTTGAAAGGAAAGACTTGAGTGGGGTTTGAACTCACCATCTCCCGATCATGTGGGAGCGTTCTAACACACCGCGCCACATGGTTCCAGACAATCCACACTGCTTTCTTGTTTGTTTTGTTCTGGTACCATATGGTAACCAATCTGGTACCAGACAACTAGGGTTAGGGTTAGGGTTAGGGCTAGTGTCCGTTGGGGGGTAATTGGGTGATTTAACATGGAGTTGATGAGAAACCGTGAAACACCCAACCCACCCTCAACAAAATCCGGGATGCCTTCAACTTGATAAGAAAACGGATTAATGGGATTGATATGCCTTTGAATGTGTTGAATGGGTTGATAAGTCGTTAGTTTTCTTCTTCCGAAATCGCTCTTGAAAGTAAAGACTTGAGTGGGGTTTGAACTCACCATCTCCTGATCATGTGGCAGCGTCCTAACACACTGTGCCACTGGTTCCAGACAACCCAAATGCTTTTTTGTTTCTTTTCTTCTTCTGAAATCGGTCTTGAAAGTAAAGACTTGAATGGGGTTTGAACTCACTATCTCCCGATCATGTGGCAACACACTGCGCCACTGGTTCCAGACAATTCACACTGCTTTTTTGTTTGTTTTGTTCTGGTACCATATGGTAACCAATCTGGTACCAGACAACTAGGGTTAGGGTTAGGGTTAGGGTTAGGGTTAGGGTTAGGTGATGGACAAGATGGAAGTGATGATGAATGATAATTTTAACTGACAAGAAGGAAACGGGTAACAATCAGTAGTGCCAAAAACCCAAAGGCATAATCAGACTTAAGCCGCGTTAACACCAAGGAAGCTAGAAGCAGCTTCTTGCTTCGTGCTCCCATGTTATCTCTATGTATACCAGCTTTTTCGTTTTGAAGCTTGGAATGAACAGCTTTTTTTTGCGTGCTTTTTTTCTCCTGAAAACTCAACTTTGACGCAGCTTTTAAAAGCTGGGTTTTGAGTTTTCACATTTTTCAAATCTGCTGGATTAAATTGAACAAACAAAAATCACAAATATGTTTTTTATGTGTTGGATTCAGATTCAAATAAGGCAATTATACTAAGGTCCCCTGACCGCTATAGTCCATTGTCTCGAGTGATTTTCAAAAATGATGAAAAACGGCGTCCTATAGTATGCCGTCTGAGACCATGGGCTATATTTTTGTCGAAGTAAAAGGTTCCAGCATGTGTGCCCACAGTAAGCTGAATTATAAAAAGTGTGAATGGAGTTTCTAGGTGAAAGTGACCTTTTGACGTGCCATATAGCTGCCATTGAGCCCCATTATAAATGTATCAAATTTGAAAGCACTATATTTCTAAAACTATGAAACATTTCAAAGATTCATTTTCAGGCAAACATGTCCACCGTAAAATGAACCTAAATAGGTTGGAATGGGGTTTCTATAGGTGTAAGTATGTAGGACTATTAGCATGCCAAAGTTTGTGCTATTGCCATTGAGAATGCATTGGGCGTTTAAGTTAAATAACTCAGAAACTACAAAACATTTCAAAGTAAAAAGTTCCAGCATGTGTGCCCACAGTAAGCTGAATTATAAAAAGTGTGAATGGAGTTTCTAGGTGAAAGTGACTTTTTGACGTGCCATAGAGCTGCCATTGAGCCCCATTATAAATGTCTCGAATTTGAAAGCACTATATTTCTAAAACTATGAAACATTTCAAAGATTCCTTTTCAGGCAAACATGTCCACCGTAAGATGAACCTAAATAGGTTTGAATCGGGTTTCTAGGTGTAAGTATGTAGGACTAGTAGCATGCCAAAGTTTGTGCTATTGCCATTGAGAATGCATTGGGCGTTTAAGTTAAATAACTCAGAAACTACAAAACATTTCAAAGTAAAAAGTTCCAGCATGTGTCTCCACAGTAAGTTGAATTATAAAAAGTGTGAATGGAGTTTCTAGGTGAAAGTGACTTTTTGACGTGCCATAGAGCTGCCATTGAGCCCCATTATAAATGTCTCAAATTTGAAAGCACCATATTTCTAAAACTATGAAACATTTCAAAGATTCCTTTTCAGGCAAACATGTCCACCGTAAGATGAACCTAAATAGGTTTGAATGGGGTTTCTAGGTGTAAGTATGTAGGACTAATAGCATGCCAAAGTTTGTGCTATTGCCATTGAGAATGCATTGGGCGTTTAAGTTAAATAACTCAGAAACTACAAAACATTTCAAAGTAAAAAGTTCCAGCATGTGTGCCCACAGTAAGCTGAATTATAAAAAGTGTGAATGGAGTTTCTAGGTGAAAGTGACTTTTTGTGTGCCATAGAGCTGCCATTGAGCCCCATTATAAATGTCTCAAATTTGAAAGCACTATATTTCTAAAACTATGAAACATTTCAGAGATTCATTTTCAGGCAAACATGTCCACCGTAAAATGAACCTAAATAGGTTGGAATGGGGTTTCTATAGGTGTAAGTATGTAGGTCTAGTAGCATGCCAAAGTTTGTGCTATTGCCATTGAGAATGCATTGGGCGTTTAAGTTAAATAACTCAGAAACTACAAAACATTTCAAAGTAAAAAGTTCCAGCATGTGTCTCCACAGTAAGTTGAATTATAAAAAGTGTGAATGGAGTTTCTAGGTGAAAGTGACTTTTTGACGTGCCATAGAGCTGCCATTGAGCCCCATTATAAATGTCTCAAATTTGAAAGCACCATATTTCTAAAACTATGAAACATTTCAAAGATTCCTTTTCAGGCAAACATGTCCACCGTAAGATGAACCTAAATAGGTTTGAATGGGGTTTCTAGGTGTAAGTATGTAGGAATAATAGCATGCCAAAGTTTGTGCTATTGCCATTGAGAATGCATTGGGTGTTTAAGTTAAATAACTCAGAAACTACAAAACATTTCAAAGTAAAAAGTTCCAGCATGTGTGCCCACAGTAAGCTGAATTATAAAAAGTGTGAATGGAGTTTCTAGGTGAAAGTGACTTTTTGTGTGCCATAGAGCTGCCATTGAGCCCCATTATAAATGTCTCAAATTTGAAAGCACTATATTTCTAAAACTATGAAACATTTCAGAGATTCATTTTCAGGCAAACATGTCCACCGTAAGATGAACCTAAATAGGTTTGAATGGGGTTTCTAGGTGTAAGTATGTAGGAATAATAGCATGCCAAAGTTTGTGCTATTGCCATTGAGAATGCATTGGGTGTTTAAGTTAAATAACTCAGAAACTACAAAACATTTCAAAGTAAAAAGTTCCAGCATGTGTCTCCACAGTAAGCTGAATTATTAAAAGTGTGAATGGAGTTTCTAGGTGAAAGTGACTTTTTGACGTGCCATAGAGCTGCCATTGAGCCCCATTATAAATGTCTCAAATTTGAAAGCACTATATTTCTAAAACTATGAAACATTTCAGAGATTCATTTTCAGGCAAACATGTCCACCGTAAAATGAACCTAAATAGGTTGGAATGGGGTTTCTATAGGTGTAAGTATGTAGGTGTAGCCTGACATTGGGAGGGTTTGTAATTGACAATTATGCAAGTTGAACCAATGCAACACCCCCCCCCCAAACCGGTTCCTCTTGAGTGAGTATAATTTAGAGGACCAAAACCAACAGGGGGAGGGTGACATCCCTCTTGGCACTAAATCACTGGTTCACCACACACACACCAGTTTGATGTTTACACTGACTAAGCAACCAGGACGCCTCAACCTCCCAGCGACCCCTTTTGCCTTTTTAAGTGCTTAAAGCAGGAGATGGGCTGGCACGCAAGAAACCGTTCAACCAAGAAACAGACTCACAAATCAACACGCAAACAGATCTGCGTGGAATTGGATTACAACACGCATACACACTGCCTTTCTGGGCTGCAAACACCCACGCAACGCTATAAATGAATGTGTAGGACACCTGTCCTCAAATGTTATTATTACTGTTTCTCCTCTTTGTTCTACCTATGTTCTAACCACTGCGTTGAGACCAGAGTGAACATGTCCGTCAAATGAGAGGAAATGTGTGTGCGTTGGTGCGCACGTGTGGGTGTGTGTGGGTGTGTGTGTGTGTGTGTGTGTGTGTGTGCGCACACATCTGAAAGAGAAGATTCCTTAGCGATTAGGCCAGCGATAAGGAGAGAGAGTGATAGGCGCACAGGACAGCGTCTTTCCCTCTTCCTGTGGGCCGTAAAAGCTTGGATAAACAATTCTGTTGACTCCAACTAGAACTGGTTAAAACTGGATTTAGAGTTAGACAAAGGAAAACGCCTAATTTAGTTTGAGACCCCTTTTCAATATAACGTGTGTAACCCAAGACACGTAGCTCATTTTGGTGGAGACGCTGGCTGAACCACATCAGCGGTGCGTTCTTTTACCGGCAGCCGGGGGGCTGCACCTCCGCGAAACTCCACAGGACTTAGAGCGGTCCCGTTTACCACTTGTGGGTTTCCATATGAAACGATTTGATCGATTTTTATACTTTATACTTTAACTAAACAAGTACGAGGAAAGTTACACTCGCGTGCAGGCTGGAAACTAATTTTGTCAACTTAACCCTGGTATCCAGTTTCCGAGCGCCGCTGAGGTTCCATCATCGAAAAGGTTGGTCAAAGATGTGTTTGACAGTCGAGCTCCCAGAACGACATTCTTTTAATACAGAATAGTGTTCAGAACTAATGATAGGATTAGCTACCCTTTTGACGTAGTTTTGTCATTTAAATCTTAAAAGTGACGCCAACCATAGAGCCCCTCCTCGCGAGAACCTCTTCCCTCTTACTCTCCTTTTCTGTCTTTTAAATTTCTTATGATTTCTGCGATGTGTTTTAACCGGAACGTAGCTATTTTGTTAATATAACTTTAACCAGATCGGATTTCATTGTGTACTACCCTTGATATAACGTCGCTGCACCGCGTAAGTTATAATCAACGGTTGACGCACTGGTCTGGTGAAAGTGTATTAATCAATGCGCTTGGCTAAACTTTTCTGGCTCATGCCCAGAAGTGGATTAGCCTTGACGCGCACGTTCCTGCTATGCAGTTTCTATTGTATGGAATATATTGTGAACAGTACTTCGATATAATAAACATATCACTTTGCTAGTACAATCTAAACAAATCTCTGGACTATTCTTTGATTCCGTCTGTGTGTATTTGATTTGTTTTATATTGGGGGGAAACTGTAACACAGTATTTATTCATACCAGGTATTCGTAACTCACGTCTTCAGATAGACGTTTTTATGATAAGATACACAGTATGTACATAGTTTCAAAGCGCTTCATTCCGAGTGGAAACTATGTGTATATTGACAGGCTAAGTGACTCACGTCTTCAATTGGACGTTAATGAGATGCAAGTAGATAGGAATTAAATGTGTATTCGATTCGCTGGCGAGTCGGGGTTGCATGTGGTTTCTGGCTAATTGACATCATAATCTTGCCTAATAATCCCTACATAGGTCTAGTAGCATGCCAAAGTTTGTGCTATTGCCATTGAGAATGCATTGGGCGTTTAAGTTAAATAACTCAGAAACTACAAAACATTTCAAAGTAAAAAGTTCCAGCATGTGTCTCCACAGTAAGCTGAATTATTAAAAGTGTGAATGGAGTTTCTAGGTGAAAGTGACTTTTTGACGTGCCATAGAGCTGCCATTGAGCCCCATTATAAATGTCTCAAATTTGAAAGCACCATATTTCTAAAACTATGAAACATTTCAAAGATTCCTTTTCAGGCAAACATGTCCACCGTAAGATGAACCTAAATAGGTTTGAATGGGGTTTCTAGGTGTAAGTATGTACTGTAGCACTAGTAGCATGCCAAGGTTTGTGCTATTGCCATTGAGAATGCATTGGGCGTTTAAGTTCAATAACTCAGAAACTACAAAACATTTCAAAGTAAAAAGTTCCAGCATGTGTGCCCACAGTAAGCTGAATTATAAAAAGTGTGAATGGAGTTTCTAGGTGAAAGTGACCATTTGTGTGCCATAGAGCTGCCATTGAGCCCCATTATAAATGTCTCAAATTTGAAAGCACTATATTTCTAAAACTATGAAACATTTCAAAGATTCATTTTCAGGCAAACATGTCCACCGTAAAATGAACCTAAATAGGTTGGAATGGGGTTTCTATAGGTGTAAGTATGTAGGTCTAGTAGCATGCCAAAGTTTGTGCTATTGCCATTGAGAATGCATTGGGCGTTTAAGTTAAATAACTCAGAAACTACAAAACATTTTAAAGTAAAAAGTTCCAGCATGTGTCTCCACAGTAAGCTGAATTATTAAAAGTGTGAATGGAGTTTCTAGGTGAAAGTGACTTTTTGACGTGCCATAGAGCTGCCATTGAGCCCCATTATAAATGTCTCAAATTTGAAAGCACCATATTTCTAAAACTTTGAAACATTTCAAAGATTCCTTTTCAGGCAAACATGTCCACCATAAGATGAACCTAAATAGGTTGGAATGTGATTTCTAGGTGTAAGAATGTAGGACTAATAGCATGCCAAAGTTTGTGCTATTGCCATTGAGAATGCATTGGGCGTTTAAGTTAAATAACTCAGAAACTACAAAACATTTCAAAGTAAAAAGTTCCAGCATGTGTGCCCACAGTAAGCTGAATTATAAAAAGTGTGAATGGAGTTTCTAGATGAAAGTGACTTTTTGTGTGCCATAGAGCTGCCATTGAGCCCCATTATAAATGTCTCAAATTTGAAAGCACTACATTTCTAAAACTATGAAACATTTCAAAGTGTTTGAAAATGTTTTCATTTTCAGGCAAACATGTCCACCGTAAGATGAACCTAAATAGGTTTGAATGGGGTTTCTAGGTGAAAAAGTGTGACGGAAAAGCGTGATGAAAAAGCGTGACGAAAAAGTATGCCGTCAGCCCATGGTCAAAAATGATGAAAAACGAGGATTTGAAAAAAAGACGAAAATCACTCCGAGACCATGGGCTCGGAGTGATTTTCGTCTTTTTTTCAAATCCTCAAAAATGATGAAAAACGGAATGCTATAGTATGCCGTCCGAGATGGGCTATAGCCCATGGTCAAAAATGATGAAAAACGAGGATTTGAGAAAAACACGAAAATCACTCCGAGACCATGGGCTATAGTCCATGGTCTCGGAGTGATTTTCGTCTTTTTTTCAAATCCTCAAAAATGATGAAAAACGGAATGCTATAGTATGCCGCCCGAGATGGGCTATAGCCCATGGTCAAAAATGATGAAAAACGAGGATTTGAGAAAAAGACGAAAATCACTCCGAGACCATGAAAAACGGCGTGCTATAGTATGCCGTCTGAGATGGGCTACAGCCCATGGTCAAAAATTATGAAAAACGAGGATTTGAGAAAAAGACAAAAATCACTCCGAGTGGTTTCTAGGTGTAAGTATGTAGGACTAGTAGCATGCCAACGTTTGTGCTATTGCCATTGAGCATGCATTGGGCGTTTAAGTTAAATAACTCAGAAACTACAAAACATTTCAAAGTAAAAAGTTCCAGCATGTGTCTCCACAGTAAGCTGAATTATAAAAAAGTGTGAATGGAATTTTCAGAGATTCCTTTGCAGGCAAACATGTCCACCGTAAGATGAACCTAAATAGGTTTGCATGGGGTTTCAAGTTCCAGCATCAAAGATGGGACTTGAACCTGTGGCCTCCAGATTTCCAGGCAGGCTCCTTACCCAGTGAGGCAATGTGCTCGTTGTGTACAAAAAGCCAATAGATGACAGAAAAGCCAGAGCCTTGTTTCCATTGTGATTCATAAACATCCAAACGTCTAGAATAGGGGATATTTCTCATGTTATTTTAACAATACATCTTGCAGGAAAAGAGACAACAAGAAAGCTTTACAACAGATAGGCCAACTGTTCATTAGGAGACTTGAACACTGATGCCTGTCAGTCACAATGTGGGACAGGGTCAATTTGTGGGACGCCTGAATAGTCTTGGAAATGAGGGACTGTGGGACACAAAGGGGGACATCTGGTCACCCTAGCGCAATGTGAGCTTTTAGATAGTAGCCTAGCCTAAAGCGAGTATTTCTCCCACATAGTATCGCCGACTGACTGTCCAGAACTCCCATTGGTTAAAAACTGAACCAGAAATCATGTTATGTTGCAGATTATTCAAGGTCTTTTGGCGCCCCCTACTGCTCAATGTTGGCAGCTCCTCCTGTCTACAGTAATAACTAATGTTATCAACCTTTACACACATCAGGAATTAATTTTGTGCTATTGCCATTGAGAATGCATTGGGCGTTTAAGTTAAATAACTCAGAAACTACAAAACATTTCAAAGTAAAAAGTTCCAGCATGTGTCTCCACAGTAAGCTGAATTATTAAAAGTGTGAATGGAGTTTCTAGGTGAAAGTGACTTTTTGACGTGCCATAGAGCTGCCATTGAGCCCCATTATAAATGTCTCATATTTGAAAGCACCATATTTCTAAAACTTTGAAACATTTCAAAGATTCCTTTTCAGGCAAACATGTCCACCATAAGATGAACCTAAATAGGTTGGAATGTGATTTCTAGGTGTAAGTATGTAGGACTAATAGCATGCCAAAGTTTGTGCTATTGCCATTGAGAATGCATTGGGCGTTTAAGTTAAATAACTCAGAAACTACAAAACATTTCAAAGTAAAAAGTTCCAGCATGTGTGCCCACAGTAAGCTGAATTATAAAAAGTGTGAATGGAGTTTCTAGATGAAAGTGACTTTTTGTGTGCCATAGAGCTGCCATTGAGCCCCATTATAAATGTCTCAAATTTGAAAGCACTACATTTCTAAAACTATGAAACATTTCAAAGTGTTTGAAAATGTTTTCATTTTCAGGCAAACATGTCCACCGTAAGATGAACCTAAATAGGTTTGAATGGGGTTTCTAGGTGAAAAAGTGTGACGGAAAAGCGTGATGAAAAAGCGTGACGAAAAAGCGTGACGAAAAAGTATGCCGTCAGCCCATGGTCAAAAATGATGAAAAACGAGGATTTGAAAAAAAGACGAAAATCACTCCGAGACCATGGGCTATAGTCCATGGTCTCGGAGTGATTTTCGTCTTTTTTTCAAATCCTCAAAAATGATGAAAAACGGAATGCTATAGTATGCCGCCCGAGATGGGCTATAGCCCATGGTCAAAAATTATGAAAAACGAGGATTTGAGAAAAAGACGAAAATCACTCCGAGACCATGAAAAACGGCGTGCTATAGTATGCCGTCTGAGATGGGCTACAGCCCATGGTCAAAAATTATGAAAAACGAGGATTTGAGAAAAAGACAAAAATCACTCCGAGACCATGGGCTATAGTCCATTGTCCATGGGCTATAGTAAAAAGTTCCAGCATGTGTCTGCCATTGAGCCCCATTATAAATGTCTCAAATTTGAAAGCACTATTTTTCTAAAACTATGAAACATTTCAAAGATTCCTTTTCAGGCAAACATGTCCACCGTAAGATGAACCTACATAGGTTTGAATGTGGTTTCTAGGTGTAAGTATGTAGGACTAGTAGCATGCCAATGTTTGTGCTATTGCCATTGAGCATGCATTGGGCGTTTAAGTTAAATAACTCAGAAACTACAAAACATTTCAAAGTAAAAAGTTCCAGCATGTGTCTCCACAGTATAAGCTGAATTATAAAAAAGTGTGAATGGAATTTTCAGAGATTCCTTTGCAGGCAATGAACCTAAATAGGTTTGCATGGGGTTTCAAGTTCCAGCATCAAAGATGGGACTTGAACCTGTGGCCTCCAGATTTCCAGGCAGGCTCCTTACCCAGTGAGGCAATGTGCTCGTTGTGTACAAAAAGCCAATAGATGACAGAAAAGCCAGAGCCTTGTTTCCATTGTGATTCATAAACATCCAAACGTCTAGAATAGGGGATATTTCTCATGTTATTTTAACAATACATCTTGCAGGAAAAGAGACAACAAGAAAGCTTTACAACAGATAGGCCAACTGTTCATTAGGAGACTTGAACACTGATGCCTGTCAGTCACAATGTGGGACAGGGTCAATTTGTGGGACGCCTGAATAGTCTTGGAAATGAGGGACTGTGGGACACAAAGGGGGACATCTGGTCACCCTAGCGCAATGTGAGCTTTTAGATAGTAGCCTAGCCTAAAGCGAGTATTTCTCCCACATAGTATCGCCGACTGACTGTCCAGAACTCCCATTGGTTAAAAACTGAACCAGAAATCATGTTATGTTGCAGATTATTCAAGGTCTTTTGGCGCCCCCTACTGCTCAATGTTGGCAGCTCCTCCTGTCTACAGTAATAACTAATGTTATCAACCTTTACACACATCAGGAATTAATCAAACTGTGGAGTATTTAAGAGAACATAGTCTATTTATCTTTTCTGTGATCATTTATATACAATTGACAAATTTACGAGCATTTACATCCAGAGCGAGTTACAGTAAGCAAGAAACGCATGCTAATACATCAAATACATGGAAATAGTCATTTGTAGGATCATATAAGCTAAAGAACCTAACATCTGTCTAACAGTAGATTATCTGTACATAAAATGCTTGAGAACCACTAGTTGGACTCCTAATAAAGCTAGTAGTGTCGTATAAATCAGTGTCACTGTCATACATATTCTCAAGAAAAGTAGTGTCGTAGTAAATCAGTGTCACTGTCATACAAGAAAATCTGGAGACTTGACATTCAGTATTTGGGTTTTATGATACAAATATATAAGAACATTATAAAAACAGAAAGAAATGCAAAAATGACAAAATTGTCCATAAAATTATGCTAACCGTGAGGTCGCGCATTTTTTTTATTGCGCTCCTAACATCGTCCCTCACTACATAATATCACCTCAATCTGAGCCTCAATTCAGAGAAAAACTCTCTCTCTCTGCCACAGTTAACTATGAAATTGCGCATCTCCCATCAGTGTGTGTGTGTGTGTGTGTGTGTGTGTTTTTTTGTCACGCCATATATGGTGACGCCATGTGACATCACACCTCCATATATGGTCAAACCTCGTGACATCATGCCTCCATATATGGTCACGCCTCGTGACATCACACCTCCAAATATGGTCACACCTCGTGACACGTCTCGCCACCATATATGGCCATCCCCATATGAAGATCATGACACTGACCTCATCTAACCCTGGATAACCATACACGGAGAAGACTGGATCATCACCTAGATCTGCATATGGATCTGACCTGTTCTGACATTCCCTTCCCCACCTGTCCTTCCTGTTCTGACTTTCCATATGTTGATCTGACCTCATCAAACCCTGTACACTCAAGACACGCTCCATATATGGCCAGTACATAATTCATTCCATATGCGGGGTCAGATATAGATCTGACACCCGCGTGCCAAAGCGCCAGCGCTCGCCCAGCAGTCTGCCGTCACTCAGGCGGATAAGGCCGAGGTCGCTTCTCGCCCTCAGAGCGTCTTACTGGTATATAAGAGAGATGTGTGTTCTTGTTGGAGTAAGTTTATTGGTCCAACATACAGTAACAATGTCCGACTGATGGCACTAACAAAACAGGGTACTTTGTTTTACATACAGTATATACAACATCAAATCATTGTTTACACAGCATCATTTATCACCAGCTTCAGGAGCATTTAGACGTGTGTGTGTGTGTGTGTGTGTGTGTGTGTGTGTGTGTGTGTGTGTGTGTGTGTGTGTGTGTGTGTGTGTGTGTGTGTGTGTGTGTGTGTGTGTTATTAAATAATCTCTTACGGCATTTATATCAGTGGTTCTGAAACATTTGCATGTCAAGGACCCCCAAATTAATGTTGTGGGTGCCATTCTGAGCTTGTAGATCTGCTACTGTTGATGCTTTTGTATTTCATTCCCAAAAAGTAAGAAGATTTGTGCATATGAGGTTTCCACTGGACAGACGATACATATTTGGTCACAGACCCCCAACATGTTGTTCCAGGGAACCCCATACGACCACATTTGTGTTCAGAAATATTCCTAGTGTTTCATTTTCTTGCAATTTTCAAATAGCCGTTGTTGGAGTGATTAAACACATTTTGCCTGGGGGCCCTCTACTCTGGCGTCCCCTCTCAAGGATTGCTGGGGCTCTGTCCCCGGCCCGGAACCCAACTTTTGAAATGAAAACCACCGATTTTACGATTCTGAATCATTGTTTAATGATTTAAGATCCTAGTAAAGTAGCGTGGAGTACAGATCTTTACCTCAGGTTGGACAACAGATAGCGGAACAACTTTAGATACTTAAATACTGGTCCATAATATCTAAACAACAATATTTTTTTGTCTTAGAATTTTATGGAAATGATCGTTATCCTCATAGCATAAGCATAGCTTAAGTCATGTTTTGGCCAAATTGACATTTCTACTCCCCTAACATTCTATGTCCTCATCAGAATGCTTGTTACATTCCAAAATCACTTCAATTTAAAAGATTGTTGATGATATTCCAAGCATTGGCAGTAAGTAAATAAAGGCAGGTAAACGTGATACGTAGGAATAATTATTTTTTTCCCCTCATATTGCCCAAGTCAACTAGATGATGTAGGCAGATAGTGATTTTTTTTTTACTACTTATTTTCTGAACACCTTAAAAATATGACTTTGGCAATTATGCTATGAGGCTAACGTTACTTGAGAAAGTGTCCTTACAGGTAGCAGAATGAAACTGCCCAGAGTGATGGCATCGGGCGGCAGTGGCTCAGGAGGTAGAGCAGCCGTCTTGGAACCCGAAGGTTCCAGGTTCGAACCCCTCACAGCTCCCGCACTGCATTTACCGTGACATCACCAGTGGAGGAAGTGGTAAATATCTAGCGTACAAAAGTAGATACTTCACACGTTTGATGAATGAGGGCCACAGTGTATTTGTATTGAATACTTAAAGGACGACTTCAGCCATTTTCAACCTATCTTTGTGTAATTGGTCCTCATTAATACTCATTATAATGTATATACTGTATATATTTTTGTCAACTGCGTCTGTGGACAGTTCAGAAACCCACTTACCAGTGACATCATCGATGGGGAATCCAAGCTAATAGAAACGTCAGGCTTTCTATTCCTGGAAAGTGAGCACGATGTACTGCAATGCCATAGTTCTCGATCGTGTTAATAAAAATCACACTCGTGTGAAGTGACCCACTGAGCAATAAATAGTCGGCTATTATAACCCATTTTTAGACGGTCATTTAGACGTATTTTAGACGTCTAATAGCCTGAAAAATGCTGAGACTGGAGAGGGGCGCTGACTGTATTTATATCGGCCATATGATGTCTCACATCGTCATTTAGTGCCCTAAACAAACATTTAAGTCTATAGACTTGGCTGACAAACAATTTATGCCATAAGTTCTCTAAACAAACATTGTAATAACCCCAAAGTCCACTTTCAAAAGCCAGGTTAACGCCCCTCAAAAACCCCGCGTAATGATGTGATGCCACTGGTATACGGGTTTCTGGTATGTAGTGTCCACAGCCCTCCTACAGTACATGAGACACAGCGTAGAAGAAATATGGTATACCCTTTTACCATACGCAATAGTAGGAGCAATTATATGAAGACATAGGTTGAACATGGGTGAAAAGCTTTCCCCACAATAACAGACAACAGAAAACCATATGGGTTTAAGTGGTTAAAGGAGAATTCCGGACCAGCGCTTTCTTAGCTAGATCTGAATGATATTATTATATCCAACAACCAGTGGATTTTCAGCTCAGAGCATGCCTTCTGGGTCTTAGGTTCGCTCGCCTTGTTACGAAACACTGTGCAACAACTTTGGTCATTATGAAAGACAGAACCGTACACTCGGCGTGCACGGTCAGAGCTGCGTGCACTCTGGATGTTATGTAATGTTTCACCTCTACCACTCATTATTGGATATAATGACAGATTAAAGCACTACTCCGGAATTATCCTGTAAACATTTTTGACTACAGACGAGGGCATCTTTAGTGCCCCCCCAAGGATAGGAGGTCCTGCCCCGGGCCCCCAGGTTGAGATCCACTGTGTAAGACTCAAACCACAGCAATGGGTCGCCATGGAACTCCTTGCAACCAAACGGTTGCGAGTAAACGCATGTACAGTAGTTGCAAGCAACCATTGAATTGAACCAATTGATTCACTTGGGTCGACTTGGCGTCGACATGCGTCACCATGCGCCGACGTGCAACAGGACATATCACACGGCAAGGAACGAACGCTAAAACCGCTTTGTTGCGTCTCTCGACCCATTGGTGTGGTTTGAGCTTAAGAGGAGAAGGAAGTGGAACGTTACTGTCCACTGGCAGTAGGTGATGTATTGATAGAGTTACAGTCCACTGGCAGTAGGTGATGTATTGATAGATATAGTTACAGTCCACTGGCAGTAGGTGTTGTATTGATAGAGTTACAGTCCACTGGCAGTAGGTGTTGTATTGATAGAGTTACAGTCCACTGGCAGTATAGGTGATGTATTGATAGAGTTACAGTCCACTGGCAGCAGGTGATGTATTAGTTACAGTCCACTGGCAGTAGGTGATGTATTGATAGAGTTAAAGTCCACTGGCAGTAGGTGATGTATTGATAGAGTTACAGTCCACTGGCAGTAGGTGATGTATTGATAGAGTTACAGTCCACTGCGTGTTGTCGTTGTCATGCATGGCGGCGTCACTGCAATGTTGTGGTGTTCTCGATCACATCCTCTTCTTCTTCCTCTCCTGCAATGATAGTAACCATGACAGCAGGTGACATATGCAACAATTCAACATATTATTTAAACCAGTGATTCTTTCATTTCAAGGACTAGTCTAGTTTTAGTCAACTAAACATGATAAGATTTTACTCATAAATGGTGCATTTCTTTGGCGCCTTTAGGAGCTTGCCGCTTTGTGCATTACATTCACCCATTCATACACACATGCATACACCGATGGTGGAGGAAACCATGCAAGGCACCAACCTGCACATCTGGATCAATTAGGGGTTCAGCGTCTTGCTCAAGGACACTTCGATACTAACTCTGGGGGAGCCCACAGGGATCAAACTGGGAACCTTGCTGTTGTACATTTTGTTTTGTAAATGAAAGGGATAGTTCACCCCAAACATATATTTTTTTCCCTCTATCGATTATTCATGGATATCCATGTATTTTATTAAAAGAAATTGCATTCATAAGCTATTTGATGACCAGCAGTGGTTCCCTATGGAGACACAAAGAGTATCCCTCGTGTCTCCATAGGGAACGACTGCTGGTCGTCAAGTTATTCAAGATATAATTTTCCCACCGTTCAAAGTCGGCTGATCAGGAGGGGCAGGTTCATCGGGGGAGGCACTCCGTGATTGGCTGGCTCCCTGTCCGTCAGTGCTGCTGAGGATGGGAGAGGCATTTGATTGGTCTTTGGAGTCCGCCTCCTCTGCTCTGTTTGGGGACGGTCCTCTCTCCTTATTGGCCGTTTCTTCATGTGTGGACGCGCGCACACACACACACACACACACACACACACACACACACACACACACACAGTTTTGTTGTCACACAATGTGTATTATTGTTTGTATTGTATTGTGCCACTTGCTTTGGCAATTTAATCGTATGTTTTCTCATGCCAATAAAGCCCATTGGCTTGGATTGAATTGTGTGTGTGTGTGTGTGTGTGTGCTTCGGATTAACCCCCACGAGGGCCCCTGGGTCCGACCGTCGGTATATTTTGGGGCCTCACATAGCGCGCACAATTTTCCGTGTTTTTATCATCTTTTTTAGCTAAATTTAACAAAATCAACAAGTGTGTGTGTGTGTGTGCGTGTGCGTGTGCGTGTGCGTGTGCGTGTGCGTGTGTGTGTGTGTGTGTGCACACCTTGTTCAGCCAGTTCCCTCCAGGTGTCTTTGTTGCTGTTGATAACGGAGGTGAACTGCAGCCGCAGAGCTTCCAGGTCCACCGACGACAGAGCGAAGTTCGTCTGTCCATCCTCGCCGTTCCCATGGCGACCACTGTGTCTCTGCACCGACTCCACGGTGACCGAACCACTTCCTGTTAGACTGGACCAATGGAGAGAGGCGGTACAAATACTACTAAGTACTTCCTGTCAGACTGGATCAATGGAGAGAAGCGGTAGGCCTACAAATACTATACTATAAGTTCTTATTCTTGCGTACTGTAAATCGCTCTGGATTAATAAATTATTTAAGTACTTCCTGTCAGACTGGACCAATGGACAGAGGTGGTACAAATACTACTAAGTACTTCCTGTCAGACTGGACCAATGGATCAACACGAGTGCACGAGCCAAAGGCCGTCTGGAGCGAAGATCAGGTCAACAGTGGTGTAACTACAGTAGTATGTTACCAATTTACCTGGCTATCCTCTGTCTAGTCTCCAGTGCTCCCCTGGTGGTACAGTGGTGTAACTACAGCGGTATTTACCTGGCTATCCCCTGTCTAGTCTCCAGTGCTCCCCTGGTGGTACAGTGGTGTAACTACAGCGGTATTTACCTGGCTATCCTCTGTCTAGTCTCCAGTGCTCCCCTGGTGGTACAGTGGTGTAACTACAGCGGTATTTACCTGGCTATCCTCTGTCTAGTCTCCAGTGCTCCCCTGTACAGTGGTGTAACTACAGTGGTATTTACCTGGCTATCCTCTGGCCAGTCTCCCGTGCTCTCCTCTCCTCCTCTACCAGAGGTAAAATCACCTTCTCTGTCGTGTCCACCAAAACACTGAAGGTTGGCTCCACTATGAAGTCTATGAACCCTGCAGACAGACAGACAGAATTATGTAGCATTGTTTCAATAAATAGTTTATAACTCCGAGGAAGCAGGTCCAACATCGAGGAACCAGATTCTTTTTTTTCCATCACACTGTCAGAGCTGGCATGTTGTGGACTTCACGTCAGCTATAGTATACAATTGCAATAATGCTGATGGTTCTAAAACTATTCCAAGGACCACCATAACTCTGAGAGTGTACAAATGGAACCAAATGGACCCTTACAATTGTACACTCGCAGAGTTACAGACCTCTAAAGACACGGCCACTGTCTCACTCACACTTAGGGTTGCCCCGATCGGATCGGGTGATCGGAAATCGGGGCCGATCACGTCATTTTCAAATGATCGGAATTGGATTGGGAGCCAAAAAACTATTTATATCCATCATGATATTAGACTGGATATATTCCGTGATTTGGGATATTGTACTATTGTGATATGGCATAAACATGTTATATAAAATATAAATATCAGATCTGGAAAAATCGGTATCGGAGATGCTCAAAATCGAATTAGACCGGGAGCAAAAACACGCGATCGGGACATCCCTACTCACACTCTGTCACTCCAGCATGTCGTTATTATGGTGATTTGGTGAAATTGCTGACCATCTTGTGGACTTCACATAACTTATGGATGTCTTTAAAATATGTGGCCTAAAATACAGCTAGGTTGAACCCTGCTAATAAACAAACCGCAATGATTTACGTTCGGACAGTACACTGACGTTAATGTGATGTCTATATACGATTGTCACATATTTCGGCAGATCACCAATTTCGCCGTAACACCGCCATGCTGGAGTGAGTGAGTGAGTGGCCGAGATTTTGGGGTATTTGGAATTCAGCTAAAGGGTCCATTTGGAACCACCTGTAGGAGTCATTGAAGGTAACCGGAATTGTTAAAATCCTAAAGGATCCTCGATTACATTTGTGGAATACTTCCGCCCTCCTTTACGTTCAGGTCCTGTGATCTTTCTGTTATGATTAAGTGGTAGTCAAAAACCAGTACGGTGAAAACGGACAACTCATCTGACTTCCTGACCCCTCAACACAGGAGCCTCTGAGCCCTCTCCTCTTACTCCCTGCACACACGCACAGTGCACAGCTATAGCCGCTCGCAGCTCCAATGTCAGCATCAAGTATGCTGACGACGCGACTAAAACTGACGAAAAATGTTCGTCGACTATACCCTTTTTTTACTGACGAAAACTAAATAAAAAAAATTAAATAGCAGATCTACAAGCTCACCACACATCGCAGCTTGTAGATCGCCTTCATCAACCCCTGGCAAAATATTTTTTTGTCGACAAAATCAACCGTAGATTTACTCGGCTAAAACTAGACTCAAATTAAAATATTTCAGATGACTAAAATATGACAAAAACTAAATGGAAATGTATTCAAATTCTATGACTAAATTACTAAATTCTATGACTAAAACAAAATAAAAAAATGCTGTCAAAATCAACATTGCGAAATTTGCGACACGACAGTGATAGACCGCATTGACAAATTTGAAGAGTCTGTTTACTGTACACTACAGGAGGCTGAAGAAAGAGAGAGCACGCACCTATCGTCATCGATGGCATCGCAGTGAAAAACTAGAACTGCACTCTGTCGAGTGCCAACTTGCGCGTTGCACACAAGTAGGCCATAAATGGCCTACTAGTACGCAAGCAGAGCGTGCAAGTACTACCGACTTTTTACCCACCCGACATTGAAACATATCTTAATTACGTCACCATCGACATGGCTGACGTAATTAAGATATGTTTCAAAATTGGTTGGGTAACAGGTAACGTATGTATACGGATAGTCGGATACATGTATGTAACCTCAAAGTAGTATACTGTGGTCGGCTGGACCGAAAGTAGTATGTATGTATGGTAGACATGGTAGGTATATTCTATAACTTATAATTGGCTGTTGATGGTGATGTAATTATTACTTGCGTAAGCAGAGCGCGCAAGTAATAGTTTTCGTCCAGTGCTTCGATGCGTATGTCGCCGTTTGATGTGTATGCGTGTGTGCCAGCGTATGAAGTAACGACTACTTGTGCTTGATATGGCAGTGGTGTCAGATTACATACATGTATACATAGGGGCATTACCTTTAATCCTCCCGACACTAAAACATATCGTCATTACGTCACCATCGACAACTTTATTACGTCATCATTGAGAGCTAGTTGTACCAGTTATACCCTGACGTCATATGCTGCTACGATACATACGCATCAAACGGGGCATACGCAAAGTAACCACAGTATACCATTAATCAACTTACAAATTACATATACATGTACTTCACAATACTACTTTTTTACCTCCAAAAACTAGGTACGTAGCAAATAGCTAAACCTAATAATTCAATATTTCAAACGTTCTTTCACAGAGAAGCTGAGATTTGACAGTTTGTAGCGGTCGACAGTACTTGCGCGCTCTGCTCACTAGTATACATGTGTGCAACAAGCAAGTAGGCACTCGACAGAGTGCAGTTCTAATTAAGATATGTTTCAATGTCGGGTGGGTAAAAGGTAATGTATGTATGTATACATGTATGCAATCTGAAACCTTCCGGCTAGGCACTTTCTGCCTTAGGTTGTGACCAGGCTTTTCTCTCTGCCTTAGGTCGTAACAAGGCTTTTCTCTCTGCCTCAGGTCGACTCGTGACCAGGCTTTTCTCTTCACAGATGAGTAAGGCTGGGAACGAGGCTGATGTGCGACTGGCCGATGGAAGTACCTTACCTATCTGTGATTGGGCAATCATGGTGGCTTTGCGGTCGCAGAGTGGAGAGAACGGAAGTCCAAGCTCCACCTCCTTATCGCCCTGGAAAACAACACAATCATCGGTTTATAAAACGCTTCACTCAGTCACACAACTGATTGATTGATTTTTCTTTTGATGAGAAATATTGTTTATGGAATCATAAAAAATATTTCTCATCAATCATCATATCATCATGACTTTTCACGAGAAAAGAGAAAAGAGGAACAAAGACTGCAGAGGCAGACAACCCGCAACACTCCAAATTAGAAGAGTATATTCTTTTAGGTGCAAGGCTCAAAAATACAACGTTGAAAGAAGGAAGTGCCAGCACACAACAAATATAATATATATATGTATAATATGTTTTATTATACCTCTGACGAGACACAAACCGAAAAATAGATATCATGGGGGGCCCTATCATAGGGGGGAAAAATCTGTGAAAAATGTCCATATTATTTTTTAAATATTCCTAAAAAACAAAAGAGCTGCAAACTTGTGAGAATGGTCCAGTGGAAAAAAGGGGGAAAAAAGTCCATTGTGGGCACATGGGATTTTTCTCTATCACTAAACACGAGGGGCGCTCTTATCATCATCTTACATCATCCTGACATAACACGTCTATTTGCTCAGACACATATGACGTAATTTTTTGCTCGTCCACTTATATCGTGAATTCTCCATTCAGTCTCAATCAATCAATCAATCAGTGGCACCTGTCTAAAGAACTCCTCCATCAGGCTGTGGGTCCAGCGGTAGTGGAGTGTCCAGGACTTGGCAGGGTGGCTGATGTCCGCCGCATGCAGCAGCAACGACAGCACCTTGGCTTTATCAACCCTGGTAAAGACAGACAGACGTCATTTATTTTAGATTTCATTTTAGCTATAGCACATTTGATTGGCTATTCAAAAACAGAACATCTATTATTACATTTGGGAGAATTCCACGACCACATATTTGGAGAGCCCAACGCTGTGCGCCAGTTCAGGTGGGCAAACTCATAGACCGGATGGAGTATGCGGAGTACGTGGAAGCGCCGTTCGCGCCTGCATGTGCTTTGTGGCCGTGATACGTCGCTGTCTTGACCTCTGCATCTTCAACCCAGCGTTGTGGGGTCTGCGGAGTCCGCGGAACAAAATACTTTTGGTGGTGGGTTGGCGGCTATTATTATTATTAAAAAATAAATCTTCAGAAAACAGTTTTTGGATTCAGAAGACATTTGTGATGTCTGGTCTTATTGGTATTAAAGTTGACTGCCTGGCCCCGTAGGCTACCCAGTTTGGTAAAACATTGTTACACACCGGCATTCCGAATCCCACTATTCCGACACACTGCCATTCACCCTGTCCCTAACCAAGTATGGCGGAGTGGCGGTGCGTAGGAATGCCACTCTGTTCCCGTGTTCGTGTTGTGCCACAAGCTCCTCACGTTCCTAGTCCCTCCCCTGCACGACATCATAGGGCAAGGGCCGGGCATCTCCCTCAGCCATCAGCCAGCACAGGTGTGGCTGATTCCAATCAGTCCAGCTGCTCCTCAATCACCATCAACAGAGGCTGCCAATATAAGCTGCTGAGAGCCGGCGCCCGACGCTTGGACGTTGACTACTGTGGTTAGTGTAACCGGAAGTTTAGAAACAGTCTCTAGCATGCTTTAGAGCAGTGGTTTTCAACCAGTGGTCCGGGGACCACCAGTGGTCCTTAAGGTGGTTCCCAGCTAAATGATGGAAAGTTGGTAACCAAATGGACCCTTACAGATCTTTAACTCTTGAGCGTAAAATGAAACCAAATGGACCCTGGTTTCATTTTACGCTCTCAAGAGTTAGATTATTGTTAAAAAATTTCATTTTTGATTAACGTTCGGCTGTTGTCTCTCCTATTAAACATCAATACAGAATGGAATTGTGGACAAAATCTTTTCTGACGACAACAAAATATTCTTTCGTTTTGGATCTGCGATGTTAAATGTCATCAAATCCGTGATCCGTGGCTCAAATGCAGAATAAATGATGGGCCTTGACATGAAAAGGGTTGAAAACCACTGCTTTAGAGAGTTTTTCATATTGTAGAAGTGCTATAAATGTACTGACTTTGTTCCTCTGTTTTGTTCCAGGCTCCCTCCTCAAACCCAGTGTCTCCCATGCAGCTGCACCGCTCCTTCCACCCTCCCCCCGGATTTCCCAAACCCTCTCACCACTTCCAGGATTCCCCTCACGCTATCCCAACAAACGGAAAGTTTAGTTTGAATAAATGTCCTTTTTGACTACTCCTGTTGTCTCAGTGTCTTTGCCTTTGGGCTCCCTATAGCTGGCACATTTGGCTACGTAACACCGGTAGAGTGTAAGTTAACGGTTAGGGGTTTACCACACTGACCCATGGCTCTGTGAAGAGTGTTAGGGGTTAACACTGACCCATGGCTCTGTGAAGAGTGTTAGGGGTTTTAACACTGACCCATGGCTCTGTGCCAGAGTGTTAGAGGTTAATACTTTACTGACCCATGGCTCTGTGAAGAGTGTTAGAGGTTAACACTGACCCATGGCTCTGTGCCAGAGTGTTAGGGTTTACCACACTGACCCATGGCTCTGTGCCAGAGTGTTAGGGTTTACCACACTGACCCATGGCTCTGTGAAGAGTGTTAGGGGTTAACACTGACCCATGGCTCTGTGAAGAGTGTTAGGGGTTAACACTGACCCATGGCTCTGTGAAGAGTGTTAGGGGTTAACACTGACCCATGGCTCTGTGAAGAGTGTTAGGGGTTAACACTGACCCATGGCTCTGTGAAGAGTGTTAGGGTTTACCACACTGACCCATGGCTCTGTGAAGAGTGTTAGGGGTTAACACTGACCCATGGCTCTGTGCCAGAGTGTTAGGGTTTACCACACTGACCCATGGCTCTGTGCCAGAGTGTTAGAGGTTAATACTTTACTGACCCATGGCTCTGTGCCAGAGTGTTAGGGTTTACCACACTGACCCATGGCTCTGTGAAGAGTGTTAGGGTTTACCACACTGACCCATGGCTCTGTGCCAGAGTGTTAGGGTTTACCACACTGACCCATGGCTCTGTGCCAGAGTGTTAGGGTTTACCACACTGACCCATGGCTCTGTGAAGAGTGTTAGGGTTTACCACACTGACCCATGGCTCTGTGAAGAGTGTTAGGGTTTACCACACTGACCCATGGCTCTGTGAAGAGTGTTAGGGTTTACCACACTGACCCATGGCTCTGTGCCAGAGTGTTAGGGTTTACCACACTGACCCATGGCTCTGTGAAGAGTGTTAGGGTTTACCACACTGACCCATGGCTCTGTGAAGAGTGTTAGGGTTTACCACACTGACCCATGGCTCTGTGAAGAGTGTTAGGGTTTACCACACTGATGCATGGCTCTGTGCCAGAGTGTTAGAGGTTAATACTGACCCATGGCTCTGTGAAGAGTGTTAGGGTTTACCACACTGACCCATGGCTCTGTGAAGAGTGTTAGGGTTTACCACACTGACCCATGGCTCTGTGAAGAGTGTTAGGGTTTACCACACTGACCCATGTGGCTCTGTGCCAGAGTGTTAGGGGTTAACACTGACCCATGGCTCTGTGAAGAGTGTTAGGGTTTACCACACTGACCCATGGCTCTGTGAAGAGTGTTAGGGTTTACCACACTGACCCATGGCTCTGTGCCAGAGGGTTAGGGTTTACCACACTGACCCATGGCTCTGTGCCAGAGTGTTAGAGGTTAATACTGACCCATGGCTATGTGCCAGAGTGTTAGGGGTTAACACTGACCCATGGCTCTGTGCCAGAGTGTTAGAGGTTAATACTGACCCATGGCTCTGTGCCAGAGTGTTAGGGGTTAATACTGACCCATGGCTCTGTGCCAGAGTGTTAGGGGTTAATACTGACCCATGGCTCTATGCCAGAGTGTTAGGGGTTAACACTGACCCATGGCTCTGTGCCAGAGTGTTAGGGTTTACCACACTGACCCATGGCTCTGTGAAGAGTGTTAGGGTTTACCACACTGACCCATGGCTCTGTGAAGAGTGTTAGGGTTTACCACACTGACCCATGGCTCTGTGCCAGAGTGTTAGGGTTTACCACACTGACCCATGGCTCTGTGCCAGAGTGTTAGGGGTTAACACTGACCCATGGCTCTGTGAAGAGTGTTAGGGTTTACCACACTGACCCATGGCTCTGTGCCAGAGTGTTAGGGTTTACCACACTGACCCATGGCTCTGTGCCAGAGTGTTAGGGGTTAACACTGACCCATGGCTCTGTGAAGAGTGTTAGGGTTTACCACACTGACCCATGGCTCTGTGAAGAGTGTTAGGGTTTACCACACTGACCCATGGCTCTGTGCCAGAGGGTTAGGGTTAATACTGACCCATGGCTCTGTGCCAGAGTGTTAGGGGTTAACACTGACCCATGGCTCTGTGCCAGAGTGTTAGAGGTTAATACTGACCCATGGCTCTGTGCCAGAGTGTTAGGGGTTAACACTGACCCATGGCTCTGTGCCAGAGTGTTAGAGGTTAATACTGACCCATGGCTCTGTGCCAGAGTGTTAGGGGTTAACACTGACCCATGGCTCTGTGCCAGAGTGTTAGAGGTTAATACTGACCCATGGCTCTGTGCCAGAGTGTTACGGGTTAATACTGACCCATGGCTCTATGCCAGAGTGTTAGGGGTTAACACTGACCCATGGCTCTGTGCCAGAGTGTTAGGGTTTACCACACTGACCCATGGCTCTGTGAAGAGTGTTAGGGTTTACCACACTGACCCATGGCTCTGTGAAGAGTGTTAGGGTTTACCACACTGACCCATGGCTCTGTGCCAGAGTGTTAGGGTTTACCACACTGACCCATGGCTCTGTGCCAGAGTGTTAGGGGTTAACACTGACCCATGGCTCTGTGAAGAGTGTTAGGGTTTACCACACTGACCCATGGCTCTGTGAAGAGTGTTAGGGTTTACCACACTGACCCATGGCTCTGTGCCAGAGGGTTAGGGTTAATACTGACCCATGGCTCTGTGCCAGAGTGTTAGGGGTTAACACTGACCCATGGCTCTGTGCCAGAGTGTTAGAGGTTAATACTGACCCATGGCTCTGTGCCAGAGTGTTAGGGGTTAATACTGACCCATGGCTCTATGCCAGAGTGTTAGGGGTTAACACTGACCCATGGCTCTGTGCCAGAGTGTTAGGGTTTCGTTATACCCTGAAGAAGGCAACTAGCTTGTCGAAACGTTGGTACTACGAGTTGTGCGACCGTTATAAAGTTTGTCTCCCGTGGTCAGCACCTCCCTACTCTTGGTGTGCGCTCCTACCATTTTGTTTGCTGAGAGTGTTAGGGTTTACCACACTGACCCGCTCTGTGCCAGAGTGCTCTTCATGGACTTGATCTGCTGGAAGTGACAGGACATGTCTGTGGACATCACCATCTCTATGACCAGAGCCCTCAGCTCCCTGAGAACAGCACACAGTCACACAGTCACACAGTCACACAGACACACACACACACACACACACACACACACACACACACACACACACACACACACACACACACACACACACACACACACGTACGTTAGCATCCATCCATATGGAGGAAAATTATTAAGTATAGGCCTAGTTATCGTATCGTGGCCATATTAACGTAACAGGGATGTGTGCGTGCGTGCGTGCGTGCGTGCTTGTGTGTTACCTCCAGTCATCCTTGTTGAGGTTGATCAGAATATTCATGTCCTCTTCCGCCATCAGCCTGTAGGCCGCGCTAACATGGTGGTTCTCCAGAACTGACCTATCGTTGTAGAGAATGGCCACCTCTGACCTGACGGACAGGAGAACCAACCAATCACACAATAGTAGCATTGAGTCATTTAGTGTTTTGGTGTTGTAATGCTGTTAGTGTGTTCGCCCCAGTATGCAAATATGGGGCGGGACATTGCGAGAAAATAAATCTAATTCTGAGAGGGACGAGACTAATATCCACAAAGTGATATTTGTGTCCCTGTATATGCATTCCTTGTATGTGGACATACATAAATTGTGTCCTGAGCATGACGTTAAACTGCTCCGTTGTAACTACCACCGTTAATATAGTGGGTGCAGATTTAAGATGCATTTGCAACCCAACTGTGTGCTTCAACACCATCGCAAGCTTGCATACAACAAGGCACTGCAGTGCTCACCAATGGAGTATACCGACAGCCGGTGCTGCCTGGTGACCCTTCCCATGAGCAGCTACCGGGAAGAGAGGTGTTGGACCTGGCCTTCTAGCAGTGTCCGTCCGCTGTCGGAAAAACAATTGGTGGACTTTGGGCCGAGGGGACTAGACACGATTGGACTGGGAAATTGTTTCCTCTGGTGGTCCACCCTGGGAGATACCCATACATAGACTGGTTGTGGAGGGGGTTTCGAATTTAGGATGCCTACACTACTTGTGCCCATGGAATGCTGGGTGACATGACATGCTCGTTGTATCGTGACTGAGGAGTGAGAACATATGCCTTGATTTTGTTGATGTTACTTTTCTGCACCTGAACTATTTATGTCCTTGTATGCAATTTCCAAAACATAAATACATTGTTAAAGTGTGTGTGTGTGTGTGTGTGCGTGCGCGTCACCTGGTCTGAATGTGGAAGTTATTGGTGGTTCCAGTGTGTTCAAAGTCATGGATGGCTGCTGCTAACACCATGGCCAGGATCTCCAGCTCACTGAACCAATGCTGAACACACACACACACACACACACACACACACACACACACACACACACACACACACACACACACACACACACACACACACACACACACACACACACACACACACACACACACACACTTTTACTTTTACTTAGAGTATTAACACCGGTAAGACGCCCGCCTCCGCCTGGGTGACGGCAGACTGCTGGGCGAGCGCTAGCACTTTGGCATGGGGGATCAGAACAACATATGGAATGAATTCTGTACTGGCCATATATGGAGCGTGTCTTGAGTGTACAGGGTTGTACGAGGCGTGACCAAATATGGAGGTGTGTGTGTGTGTGTGTGTGTGTGTGTGTGTGTGTGTGTGTGTGTGTGTGTGTGTGCGTGTGCGTGTGCGTGTGCGCGTGTGTGTCTGCATGCGAGAGTGAGGGAGAGAGAGACAGCTGCAGTCATCACTCATCAGGCAGGCCAGGAATGTTACGACAGCCAATCTCTGCCTGTCAGTTGATGCTGCCGTCCAGAATGTAGAACATTATCAGTTGGTAATAATAATACAACACAGCTTGCATGTTATTTTAAAACGTTTTATTTATGTTTTTCCTCTCTCCTCATTCTCCATCCCAGATGTCTTTCCTGCCAAACTCAAACATATCTACAGCAGAAATAGTCATCTCAAACAACACCAGATCATTCATACAGGCTCGACGCCCTACCACTGTGACCAGTGTGGCAAACGGTTCAGCATGAGCAGTCACCTCAAACGTCACCAGATAACTCACACAGGACAGAAGCCCTATGACTGTGAACAATGTGTGATAAGCTTCAGTCAGAGCAGTCATCTCAATTATCACCAGAGACAGGAATATCACCATACAGGAGAGAAGCCCTACACAGGTGACAAATGTGGGAAACGGTTCAACCGGAGCAGTCATCTTGAACTTCACCAGAAAATGCATACAGGAGAGAAGCCCTACGCCCATGTGACCATTGTGGGAAACCGTTCAGTCAGAGCAGTAGTCTGAAATATCACTAGAGAATTCATACAGGAGAGAAGTCCTACAACTGTGACCAATGTGGGATAAGCTTCAGCAAGAACAGTAACCTAAAAACAACACCAGAGAATTCATACAGGAGAGAAGCCCTACCAATGTGATCTGTGTGGGAAATGGTTCAGCCAGAACAGTAACCTATAAAAAGCACCAGCAAATTCACACAGGAGAGAAGCTCTACCACTGTGACCAGTGTGGCATAAGCTTCAACCACTGTGACCAGTGTGGGATAAGCTTCAACGATAACAGTGACCTAAAAAAAAACGCCAGAGAATTCATACAGGAGAGAAGCCATACAACTGTGACCAGTGTGAGAAACGGTTCAGCACGAGCAGTAATCTCAAACGTCACCAGAGAACTCATACAGGACTCTCTAAAGATGGCATGTAGTCAGAGAGCGGGTAACAAACACTGGTGTAGTTGATCTACAAGCTCCCTCGTGCAATAAGTATAATTTGTTAATCGCAATATGTAACGAATCGTCAAGTAAAATGGTGATGGTGACAACGGCACTTAAAGCCTATAATATGCATCCATTACAAAGAAACAGCCGATGTGTGAGCTTGTAGATCGGCTAACATAACTTATATAGTCTTTTAGGCGGATTTTAGGTTCTTATCTTACTTATGATTCTTTGCTTTTATGTATTTGTTGTATTATTATTTGTGTTGTTCTTACTGTACGTCGCTCTGGATTAAGCGTGTCTGCTAAATGGCTGTATTGTACATTGTAAAGAAACAGCCGATGTGTGAGCTTGTAGATCGGTTACATACATACAGTATGGGTCTCCTCATGCCGAACAATTTCATGTTCTGACTTTTGCGCTCCTCTGCTGCACATTGACAGAAAATGCCACTGCCGTGCGTGGGCTCCCGACTTTAGTAAAAATAAACAAAACTACTACGCTGCAAAAAGGCCTGTTTTGTGTTGTTGAAAGTCTATTCTCCAGGGTGGGAATCCTCTCAGGACCCCACCTTCTCTGTACAATATACTTTTTTACGGCTTTTTTGGGTTAATGAGGGAGGTTAGTGGTCAGCTATTTCAAATGATCATATTGTGTGGTCTTTCTCTCAACCATGCTTATGGTTCCCTTCCTGAAACCTACCATAAGGTCCGTGCTTCCTGACACCTACCATAAGGCCTGTGCTTCCTGACACCTACCATAAGGCCTGTGCTTCCTGACACCTACCATAAGGCCCGTGCTTCCTGACACCTACCATAAGGCCCGTGCTTCCTGACACCTACCATAAGGCCCGTGCTTCCTGACACCTACCATAAGGCCTGTGCTTCCTGACACCTACCATAAGGCCCGTGCTTCCTGACACCTACCATAAGGCCCGTGCTCAGCATTAAACAGTGCACGGTCTGCGTGACGTCCGCAGCATGGATCAGGTTGTGGTAGGGGTTCCCGTGTTTGCTGTAGCCACACTCCAGCTGTTCCACCCACAGAACCAGAGCCTGGACCGGGATCTACACACGCACGCACGCCCACACACACACAAACAAACAAGGTATACTTAATGAACTGGTGGGTGGTGGGTGTGGCCACATAAAAACATAATTTTAACACTTTCTGTAGCCTACAGTCTTTTGAAAAAAGTCTTCCTCCTAGTATAATGTTTTAGGGGGGAAACTCCATCTTTAATTGCACCAAATACATCCACCCACCCTGAAGCGGTTGATGAGGTCATATCGGGTCAGGAGGTCGTGCAGCACAAACTTGAGGGCGTGTTCTCCGCTGGCTTCATGGAAGCTGAACACGTCAAAGGACCACTGGTCCACCTCCTGAGGACGCAGACAAGCAACCAATCACACATCATGAGGACGCAGACAAGCAACCAATCACACATCATGAGGACGCAGACAAACAACCAATTCCACACATCAATGTGTCACAATGCTTCACCCAGGGTTCATCAATAAGTCAATACAGGGGTCAGGGGTCATCAATAAGTCAATACAGGGGTCAGGGGTCATCAATGTATCCGGGTACGCGCGTTTCTTTATTATAATTTTCTTATTTTGATCATAATTTCGAGTCTCCAGGTTTTCTTCAGAATAATATGACACTTATTTACTACGACACTACAGCATATTATGAGTCCACTATATGGTTCTCAGGCGTTTTATTTAAGGACCCCATTAACTCTGAGAATGGAGGTACACTCAGAAACCTTTAACTCTGAGAGCGGAGGTCTGTCTTATACTATATATAAAGGCTAGATGGCTCAAGGCGGAGTCTCCGATGTAGTTCACCCGGCGGCCATCTTGCTGCAGTGCTACAGTACAGTATGTTCTATGGCAGCTCAAACAAAAATACTCATAACTTATATATATAACTTATAAATACTCAAATCATGACGTATTTACAAACGGGTTGGCTTATTACAAACGTTATCAATGTGGCTATACAATTTTACAATTTAGGCATTTAGCAGACGCTCTTAATCCAGAGTGATTTACATTAAGCAAGAACAAAGAATAAAAAGCATAGCAATACATCAAATACATACAAAGTAGTTATCACGAATCATACGTAAGCTAAGAGTGTAACAGTGGAAAGTCTATATAATTAAACAATGCATACACTATACAGTGCTATGTTTACATAAAATTCTATAAGTCTACATAAACTGCTCTCTAAGTGTACATAAAAATGCTATCTAAGATACATAAGTTGAGCCTTTTCATACGCCTGTAGGAGGTCGAGGCTAGGTCAAGTACTACGGCAAGTGCTATGCGGGCTAAGATGGAGTCTGAAGAGGTGTGTTTTCAGACTGCGGCAGAAGATTGGGAGCGAATCTGCAGTTCTGATTGCAATGGGAGGTGCATTCCATAGTTTTGGAGCCAGAAGGGAGAAGAGTTTGGGACGTGTGGAGCGTTGTCCCAGGGTTTTTAGGGAGGCTACTTTCAGCTTCCCTGCGTCGGCTGATCTGAGCGCTCGGGAGGGTTTGTAGGCTATGATTCAGGATGCTTAATATCTGCTTAATGTTATTTTTTATATAAAAGCATAAAATTATGCAGACGTCTCTGACGTTTATAACAAACCAAACCATTTGAAAATTTAGCAAGTTATGGTTATTTAAAAACGACATGCCCCATAGACACAATGTTATTCTGCACCCCAGTAAGATGGCCGCCACGTAGCGATGTCGCTCTCCATTGGCCAGCAGTGCGGGTGAGCAATCTAGCCTTTCTTATAGACGAATTCAGAAACGGGTCTCATGGTCGCAGCTTACGTATTTCCTGTAGGCGGACTCGACATAGCTGCGGGGTTTAAACCCTCACCAGGCGCACCTCTTCTACTACAGTGAACGGTAGAGTGACTGATGTTAGTCTGCCTCAAACGTTACTCTTTTACCTGCTCTTTACTAACACTAACATTAAAAAGATGCCCAGAACATCGAGATGAACCTGTTTAGTTTATGGCTGCTCCTCATACTTTAAATGCTTAGTATGAGGTATAAAGCACAGCAGCCATGTGTTCATAAATCAGAAAGATTGGGTATTGTGTAAGACTGACGTTATGTCTTTCAGGACCTTTCACTGCTTCGTCTCAACCATTACTCAATGGCTCTGGTCTCAGACCCTGCGGTGGATATTTTGACATTCCGTTTTTTTGGAATGTTGCCACTACTGTTGGAGAAACCATAAACTAAACAGGTTCATCTCGATGTTCTGGGCATCTTTGGAATGTGAGTGTTAGTAAAAAGCAGGTAAAAGAGTAACGTTTGACTTGAGGCAGACTAACATCAGTCACTCTACCGTTCACTGTAGTAAAAGAGGTGAGCCTGGTGAGGGTTTAAACCCCGCAGCTATATCGAGTCCGCCTACAGGAAATACGTAAGCTGCGACCATGAGACCCGTTTCTGAATTCGTCTATATATTTATGGTTGAGGTACACTCAGAAACCTACCTTCAGTGCTGTGAGAGCAGCGGGGGGGTACGCCAGGCCACCCATGTTGGATGTCCTTCTGTACATTCTACACACAACACGCACGCAATCACACACACACACAGGCACGCACAAACGCAGGCACGCGCACACACACACAGTACATTAGCGGACAGAGAAATATCAAATAGATTTGTACCTAAAGAACATATATGTCTGTCTCTCTCTCTCTCTCGTTTTCAGGGAGACTGTCTGTTGATTTCATGTATCATTACCTCCAGCAGAAAAACTGAGGCCATTCTATTAACAACACACACGTCCTTCTGTACATTCTACGTACCCACACACACACACACACACACACACACACACACACACACACACACACACACACACACACACACACACACACACACACACACACACACACACACACACACACACACACACACACACACACACACACACACACACACACACACACACACCTAAAAGCACCCCATCATGCAGGGTCTATTTTGAATAGACAAAGTATTAAAATAATGGTTTATAAAGTGGTTAAAATGACATACTAGATGCTTTCCGGGTTTCTCTAGTACCCCTCGAGCGTCGATATGTTTGGTTGGCTATATGTGTGTACCCCTCAAGCGTCGATATGATTTGTAAGGAACACGTTATTCCAACCAGTCCCTTTCCCCTAAATCAGGCGCCCCGGCTGGCCAGGGGGAGGCAGTTTTAGAGACCATGATTACTGCATGTTTTTTGTGAGGGTACCTACCCTATGAGACATGGGGAGAACATGTGGGAGTACCTACCCTAGGGGACACGGGAGAACATGCAAACTCAACACAGAAATGCCCTTTCGCCAATGACGTGGAGGAGAGAACACGCCCCCAGCGCCCACAGCGCCCCCAGCGGGAATCGAACCCAGGACCTTCTAGCTGTGAGGAGAGAGCACTGCCAGGACCTTCTAGCTGTGAGGAGAGAGCACTGAACCCAGGACCTTCTAGCTGTGAGGAGAGAGCACTGCCAGCTGTGCTACCGTGCCCCCGGCACGCTCTTTTGCTCGTGCATGCAGTACCAGCTTTGACCAGTACAGACGGCGGCTTCAACATTGGCCAGCCGTTCTGGGGGCGTGGTTCCATACCTCTCCACAAATATCCCAGCCTGCACTGCGTGGACGATACTGCGGAACCTGGGCTTCTCCTCTGGCTGACGCGTGACCACGCCCATCTTCCTGGTGAAGGTCGAGGCCAGCCAATCGCGCACTTCGCCCGGAACCGACTCCACCTCCAGGTCGCTGAGTTCATCCTCTGTGTCCAATAGACGCCTGGTGGGGGCGGGACAGAAACCGACAACCAATCAACAAACAAACAAGATGGATGGATGCATGGATGGATGGATGGATGGATGGATATGGTCAGTGTTCATTTTGACAGCAAATTCTGTTTTAGTCTTAGTCTTTTGCCCCACCATTTAGTTTTAGTCCTATTTTGTCAACTAAAATTGTTTAGTCTTAGACCAGTCTTAGTCAACTAAATATCAACATCCTAGTCAACTAAACCAGTAAGACGCCCGGGTGGCAAGGTCGCATGCAATGTCACGAGACCTGGGCACCATATATGGGGCTCTCCCCATGTATGGGGATTTTGAGTGATACACTGACTGACTGACGGGAAATGCATGATTCCATAGTTAACTGTGACCTTTGCGTGAGACTGTCACAATATGATCATATATTGGCATTCCCATATATGGGCTTAATATTGATCACAGTCAAGGACCTCCATATATGGGCATAACAGGGATTGTATCAGCTGGGAATGCCCATGTATGGAACTTTTTTTTCCAGCGGCGCTGTCGTCTGGCCAGACGACGACACCGCTCTTCGGCAGTCTCCTCCGTGAGAGTGTGGAGGTCGTACTGCTGGGGCAGATCGCATCCGCATGGTCAGACTGCCGGGCGAGTGCGGGATGCTTTGGCATGGGTTGAACTTCTTTGACCAATAAATGCATAATGAAAACAGGTATGGACAAGGGTTCCTGGCCATGGCCAGGGTTCATGGCCATATATAGCGTGTCTTGGAGACCGTGACTAGACGTGATATCACAATGCGTGACCATATGGTGACATTCCCGTAGGCCTATATGGGGATTGGTGAGTGACGGGGATTGCAAGTTAGGTGTTGTGACAGATGTCAAGATGACCTGGGCACCTGGGGCCTTGCCTGGGGCCGAGTGGAATAGTAAGACAGTGGCGACACTAGCGTTGACTCCCATTGTAACAATGGAATGCGGAAGTGCTCATTCTATCTCAATGGCATAGTTCCAATGTTTGGAACTATAGCCCATAGGCACCCGCTTTGCGGCGAGATCAAAGCGTGTCGTCACTCTCTTACTATTCCACTCGGGCCTGGGGTGACCAGGGGGCTGATGTCACGTGATGTCACGATGACCTGGGGGATTGCCTGGGGTGTGTGATGGGAATTGCGACTTCATGAAGAATTGTGGGTTATATGTGACAAAAACACAAGATTTCATAGTTATCTGCGACCTTCGGTCACAATGAACTCTGGATGGATGGTCGATGGATGTATGATCAAAATAAATACCCACTTGGTTTCTTCAGTGTAAACTTCGTCCAGGACACTGACAGCCTGTCTCATGATTGTCCTCAGCTCTGATTGGTCGATCTGTGCTCCCTGCTCCATCTGATGCAGCAGACATCTCAAACTGTGTGCACAACAAACAACGTGAATACATGATGTCACGAGACATGGGCAGTCCAGACCAACACAGGAAATGCACGATTCCATAGTTAACTGCGACCTTTGTACACTCTCAGAGTTAAATTAACATTGGTTTTACAATATAAATTGTTTAAAATGGCATTAAATGTGGGGTCCATAGACTAATGCATGTCAAACTGGGGGTCCTTGAAATTAATACGGGTTGAGAATCACTGCTAGAGCCTTAAAAATCGTCTCTTATGGGGGTCCCTGGCATATCTCTTCAAATGGGGTCCGCGGGCTAATTAGTGTCAATTTGGGGGTCCTTGACATGAAAAGGTTTGGGAACCACTGCTCTATCAGGTTGGAATGATGCCACCTGTGTGCTGCAGGCCGCACCCACACACAGCCACGGCAAATCGAGCAATCCAAATGTTGCGTCAAAAGGGACACCGTTGGCTCATGTGCATCACTGTGTTGTAGCCACGAGGAAGGATGGATCTCCGCTTCATCGGGCGGTAGGTACGATATTTCACTATCTTCCCTGGTGAACTTTAATGATCAGCAATGTGTTAAAACGAAGTGACATGCATGATGATGACGAGGAAAATAATTGTCAGGGGGCTGTCAGAGTTAAATACAAACCCCATTATCGATGATATTTGAGTTCAGAATCTCTACTACGAAAGAGATCACCACTCTGCTCTCGTAGACGGGGCGGCGGTGGCTCAGGGGTAGAGTTTCCGGATGGTAACCGCAAGGTCGCCAGTTCGAACCCGGGCTCCCCCAGAGGTGTCGAAGTGTCCTTGAGCAAGACACTGAACCCCTGATGTGCTGGTTGGTACCTTGCATGGTTTCCGCCGCCATCGGTGTATGAATGTGTGTGTGAATGGGTGAATGTAATGCACAATCTATGTAAAGCGCCTTGGATAAAGGCAATTCCCTGCTGTGTGTGTGTGTGTGTGTGTGTGTGTGTGTGTGTGTGTGTGTGTGTGTGTGTGTGTGTGTGTGTGTGTGTGTGTGTGTGTGTGTGTGTGTGTGTGTGTGTGTGTGTGTGTGTGTGTGTGTGTGTGTGTGTGTGTGTGTGTGTGTGTGTGTGTGTGTGTGTGTGTGTGTCTTACCTCTGTGATGTACATTTGTACTTCTGCCTGTAAGAGTACAGACACCAGATCAAAAGACGCAAATACAATATGTAAATTGGGAATAGAGGAATGTGTCAAAACTAAAAAGTTATACATCCGACATTTGTTTTTCAAATGATTCAATAGTAGTCAATGGTAGTTCTGTTTAGTATCTGTGTGTACTGACATCACAATGACCAGTAGTCTCTCTCTCTCTGTGTCTATCTGTCCCCATCCCTTCTCTCTCTCTCTCTCTCTCTCTCTCTCGTTGCTGATGTTACTATGGCAACTGCTGCCAGTGCCGGAGAAACTTTGAGGAGCCACTTACACACACACACACACACACACACACACACACACACACACACACACACACACACACACACACACACTCTCTCTGGTGGACAGCTGTGGTTTAGCCCTATACAGTACGTAAAGACGGACAGAGTGAAATAGAATTGTAATAGATTAGACGCATGCAGCCACGTTCCTGTGCACGCACACACACACACACACACACACACACACACACACACACACACACACACACACACACACACACACACACACACACACACACACAGTCTTTCATCTGACAGACTCGTTCATCAAGATCTCACTTATTGTCGCTGTCGGGTAGAAACTCTCATCTCCAAATTGTTTGTGTTATCTTGTAAATGAACCCTGTCCTACTACTTGATCACACCACAACCAACGGCACACAGAAGCATCAAAAGTAGCAGATCCACAAGTAGTCCAGTAATAACGTAATTTGACCTCAAACTAATTGCAAAAAAACCAAACTCAGCTGATTTTGTATCTTCAATATATCCTGAATAACAGAAAAAAAGATGCCTGGAATTATCTGAGTTGATCAAAATAACAATTCTTCTAAATTTTTTGAATTGCGTAGTCTTCTTGTAAATTAGGTAATGCACATGATCATTTGGTTTCATTTTACACTCTCAAGAGTTAGAAATCTAAAAGGGTCCATTTGGTTACCACCTCTCCATCATTTAGCTGGGGACCACCTGGTGTGTGCGTGCGCTCCATATCAGTCTATGGAGGGTGTAGTAGACTTAGGCCCCCTTTTACATGAGAACAGTGTCCAAATAAAACGGCAAAATAAAGCATCGTTTTCTGGGGTCCCTTTAAATGAGAACGGCATTTTCGGGGGTTGAAAACGCAGCGATATTTGGAGCATTGTGACTAATTGAGCACCCAAATGTGCCCAAATGTGATGACCTCATCACATTTGTAATGACGGCTAAGGAGTGTTTTTCATATAAAAATGAATGCTTGCAATGGATTCAGAATCATTAAAAATCCCCTAATTCACCTCGCTCCTCCTGCTAATTTGACCAGTTACATGCTACTTAAAGCATAATGATTTTCTTTTCCAAGTTTTCCAAGGGAGTTGGATTGGAACAAATTGATTATGTATTACCTTTATGAACACATCTGTGAAAAAAGCTAGTCAATGGTAAGCATTTTTTTCCAGATTTGCCAGAACTTTCGCTAACTTTACCTAACTAAAATGTGTGTGTGTGTGTGTGTGTGTGTGTGTGTGTGTGTGTGTGTGTGTGTGTGTGTGTGTGTGTGTGTGTGTGTGTGTGTGTGTGTGTGTGTGTGTGTGTGTGTACACTCACATTCCCCTGAGTCGGACCCAGACTCTGTCTTGGTTTTGGTGGTGTTGTTGGAAGCCCAGTGCATCCGCCTCCATGCTGGCCTGGATCACCAGCATCAAGTGTTTTCATTTAGATTATTTATTATTACACACAAATTGACACAATTGCATGATTGTTTTTAAGGCATTGCACATTGGAACATGTGAATGAAAAATACATTTATGTTTTAGGTTAAGTGAACACAAACTTGCAAAAATCAGATTACGACACAGATAAGAATAAGATTATATATACTAGGAAATCTACATACATCTGCTCTATTTTCTTTTAGGTTTCGAGTCATAATTGAAGCTTTACCTCCTCCATGCTGTTGATTTGAGCAGACATCTGATTGAAGAGGGTTCCGTTCAGCTGAGGCCCATGTGGCGTGTGGCACGCCGCTGCGCTCACAGTATATATACCCACAATGCTTTGCTGTGGAGTCAAACGTGTTGAAGTATAAAGTCCTGCTCGGTTGGTTTTAGAGGAAGAAGCAAGATGCACAGTGTACCTGGCTTGTCCAAACACAGCAGCACAGACAGACCTGTCTCTGCTTGGGCTCCAAACACAGCAGCACAGACCTGTCTCTAGCTGCTTGGCTCCAAACACAGCAGCACAGACCTGTCTCTAGCTGCTTGGGCTCCAAACACAGCAGCACAGACCTGTCTCTAGCTGCTTGGCTCCAAACACAGCAGCACAGACCTGTCTCTAGCTGCTTGGGCTCCAAACACAGCAGCACAGACCTCTCTCAAGCTGCTTGGGATCCAAACACAGCAGCACAGACCTCTCTCTAGCTGCTTGGGATCCAAACACAGCAGCACAGACCTCTCTCTAGCTGCTTGGCTCCAAACACAGCAGCACAGACCTCTCTCAAGCTGCTTGGGCTCCAAATACAGCAGCACAGACCTCTCTCAAGCTGCTTGGGCTCCAAACACAGCAGCACAGACCTCTCTCTAGCTGCTTGGGCTCCAAACACAGCAGCACAGACCTCTCTCAAGCTGCTTGGGATGCAAACACAGCAGCACAGACCTCTCTCAAGCTGCTTGGGATCCAAACACAGCAGCACAGACCTCTCTCAAGCTGCTTGGCGTCCCCGCTGAGCGCTCACCTCACGTACAGGGACAGAGGACGACCGTCGACGAGGACATCAGAAGTGCTTCCATTTTCAGATACTTTGCTGTTTTGAAGAGTCCAAATAAGGGTTTGTTGTGTTGGGGAGGAAAACAAAAACAAAAACTAAAGCTGCAAGTTTGATACTTGCAGATGGGATGGTGTGAACAAAGGAATCTGTCAGATTGATTCCAAAAACCTGCAGTTGAAGACAGAAGCAGTCAAATGTCCTCTTGCCCTGCTGATGTGATGAGAAGACATCACACAAACATGCTGCTCTACTACACTCTCTCTCTCTCTCTGACCGCCCCCCCTCTCCTTGTCTCTCCTCTCTCTCTATCTCTCTCTCTCCTCTCTCTTGCAGTAGAATATCCTCAAATGGTCTCCCTGGTTACTGGTCAGGAATGCAGTGTGTTGTCAATGCGACAGACAGACAGACAGACAGACAGACAGACAGGCAGGCAGGCAGGCAGGCAGGCAGGCAGGCAGGCAGGCAGGCAGGCAGGCAGGCAGGCAGGCAGGCAGGCAGGCAAGCAGGGAGACAGACGGTGTGCAGCAGCAGCATCATAGAATGGAAGTATATAAATGAGACCAATGGAGAGAGATGGAGAGAAATGATCCTAAATGGTTGCCGTGGTAACTCACCGCTGAAGGAATTCAAATGGAGGAAACTTTATCCTTCAGAATAATCTGAACACGTGCACACGCGTGCGTGTGTGTACGTATGTATCGGGTAGTATACAGTCAAAGGTTATGCCAAAACGATAACCCTCCGATAAGCCCACCGGGCTTGTTTCTATTGTGGTCCGTTGTTTTGTATTATTTTCATTATGATTGATCAGTTTATTATGTTTATTCATGCATGTTTTGAATACAGTATGTGTATGTGCTGCATCAACGGGGTGCAGTACTACAATCTATCTCAAACCCTCACCCTAAACCTAATCTCCCACAGGGCAGCACACCTAAACCTAAACTTAACCCATGTCTAACAAATGACTAGTCTAAACTAAGTATGCACCCAGCATCAACAGTGTGTTGCCTGGCTTTTGTCTTTTTTAGATAGATAGATAGATAGATAGATAGATAGATAGATAGATAGATCGATAGATCGTCTGGGGAGGCTTCCGCGACAGTAAAAGTGTGTGTCAGTAAGGATGTTTCCATAAAGCCTGGTTTTGCGCAATAACGCTCTTGCGAATAAAATCCTGAATGGAAACACCTCAAAATGTGAAAGTCTTCATACACTTCAAAACACTTTTGCGCTTGAAGGGGGTGGATTTTGCCTATTATAGCGCCACCAGGAGGCCACAACCTGACCTGGCCTGGTGGAGACCTGTGCCCCGGGGGCACTTTTTCTAGTTCTATTTGATATCCTTCTCCCACACTTGTCATTACAATATAGATATGTTGATAAATCTTATTCAATGCGCAGAACATGCACTTCAAGCCTAACTAGTGAAGTATGGAATGAACACTAGGTAGTAGGTTTCCTGTGTACAAGGTCACATTAGAGCATGCATGCGTCGGTAACAGGTACGGTCGCCCCTTTTCCATCTCGCCCCACTACTCTACCTAGCTGTAAATAACAAACATAATTCATGTTGGTGATTATAAAAAAGGTATTATCATATTAATTTATCATTGTTAAGTTCACTCTGTATATCCACGGGCATAATAGCATGATGATGCCATTACAAAACATGGGCTACATGGAAGAAATGTGTTTAATAAAACAAAATTAACTGCTAGAAGTTCCTAAATTAACTTAATTAAGCAGTCACCGTCTCTGTGTCGACTACTATACAATCAAATAAATCTGTATACAAGATAATTTCAGATAGGGAGGGAAATACTAAATTAACTATTAACTACATTAAAACATTTAGCGGGGGCGACTTGGTAAAGGGGCGAGTCACATGCATTCGGTATGAATACCGGAGAACTCGCCGGTTTACCAACTCACCGCAGCAAAAAGTGGAGAAACCAGTTTCAATGTCATCGTTATGCTAACATGCTGTCTTATATCAGTATAGCATGTCAAATCCACAGATCAGTTCATTTCCAAAGTGATCAATGGTCAGCTAGATAATGCACAGGCACGGTGGCACAGTTGGTAGTGCTGTCGCCTCACAGCTAGAAGGTCCCGCTCGGGACGCTGTGGGTGCTGGCGGCGTGTTTCCTCCTCCGCGTCATCAGTGCCCATACCCGAGGCGGGGTTGGCGAAAGGGCCTCTCTGTGTGGAGTTTGCATGTTCTCCCCGTGTCCCCTAGGGTAGGTACCCTCACAAAAAACATGCATAATCCTGGTCTCTAAACTGCCTCCCCCTGGCCAGCCGGGGCACCTGATGGAGGGGAAAGGAACTGGTTGGAATAACGTGTTCATTCCACGCGCTACGTCCAACCAGGGAAACTCCCCCCTGCCAGGTGTAAAGGAGCAACTTGGACACTCAGGCATGAAGGAAGCATGAGTTCAAGTCCGTTGCTCTCCCCATTTCCCCCATATATGGGGACTAGGTTGGCGGAGGGTGTGTAGAGCCCAGGATCACATTAGATAATTGACACAGGGGTGAAAAATGGGTTACAAAGTCGTGGGATAAAAATAGTGAGTAAAGATAATAAAAAAAAAGGTGAGTATGTGAATACCAATGATATTTCAGGATATTGTTTACTAATGAATTACATTGTTTTGGTACTTTGGTGTATAAACTTTAGCATTCCTACTTCATCTATAGTGTAAACTCTAAACAGTAAACAACTATCCTCTTTCTCTCTCAATTCAATGCAATTTAAATAAAGGTGAAGTAAAACTAAAATGCACTAAACCGCAGCGAGTTCTCCGGTTACCATTCGGTATGAGCATTATGTTGGAGTTACTTAAAAAGTGGTCCATGGAAATTAAAGGAACGAAACATGTATATTTTAAACTGGTTTAACTTTATTTCCATAAAATTGTTTCATTGGACAGGAAAAACAATTACAGCAGCAAAGGTATGAACTTCAAAAGGAGTTATGCATTTTCATAACTGTTTGCCTACAGTATCACCCATGTATCTAGTCACAACTACTATATTTTACACGATTTTGTAAATTCAATTAGAAAAGAAAATGAAAAAACAAGGGTATACTTATCTTGATAATGTCAATCAATATAATTGATGACTCGCAGTGCAAATACAATATGCCTATATTGCACAGTATCTTTGGTTGTAAAACACCATATTTCTCCCACAGTGTAGCCATACCGGCGTAGTGCAAATATAGTAGAGATGTCCCGATACTGTATCGGTATCGGGAAAAGTATCGAATCGGCCCTTATTTGTCATATCGGGTCATATCGGTAGCAACTATTACAGTCTAACCACCGATCCGACACAGAGGTAAATAAAATCTTGGGACATGTGGAATTTGCTTTGGAGTTGCCCAAACTGCAAGTGCACATTTGAGTGAGGAGTCTGCTATAAACACAACATGAGATCACGACACTGGTATCGGTATTCGGTATCGGCTAACACAGAAATTGAGGTACCGGGATCGGATCGGAAGCAAAAAAAGTGTATCGGGACATCCCTAAAATATAGTATTCTATTGTTTATCATTAAAAGTTACATGTTTGTGGCCTGGGCCATGGCTCAGCGGTCCAGGCACCTTGGCTGGTAATCCAGTCTGGCAGTGTGCCGCGGGTTCGACTCCCGATCCCAACGGCCTTTACTGCATGTCTTCCCCCATCTCTCTCCCCATTTCCTGTCAGCCTACTGTCTGTCCCTCCATAAAAATATAAAATAAAAGGCAAAAGCCACAAAAAAAGACATTTAAAAAAAAAGTTACATGTTTGTGCTCAGGACAAAGAGTAAGTCACCAGGATGCTCACACACTGTTTAAATCCTTTTCACGAGGGGTTGATAAGAGAGCAAAAGTGTCATGTGGCCATATTTTTTCAGCGCAAATCGTCAAATTGTACTATGATTGTTTCTTCCCACTGTTCCTCACGATGTCTTGAATGTGATCAGATAGTCAGGATAAACGCCTGCATCGCAAAACACCACGTAGATGAAAGGTTTCAGTGGGTTGTCCACTGCACAATCATGCAGGCCTTCGGCCAGGTTACTGGGGTTGAGAGGTGATGGCTCCAGCATGCCCGAGGTCCCTTTGCATGGTTTCCCAACCAGGACTCGAGCATGATAGATGTACTTGAGGCCATTGGCATCAGGGTTGGAGTAGGCATCTTGTAAAGAATACCAGGATTCTTTGGCGAAATAGGTCCCATTACCATATAAAGTGGCTGAGAAAACAGAATCAAGAGGAAACTCATTGATACCATGACAATATGCCCATGATGTTTGTGTATGGTTGTGTGTGTGTGTGTGTGTGTGCCTGTGGTTGTGTGTGTGTGTGTGTGTGTGTGTGTGTGCCTGTGGTTGTGTGTGTGTGTGTGTGTGTGTGTGTGTGTGTGTGTGTGTCAGAAAGACTTCTTGTGAGCTGGTAATATCAAGTCTTAGAGGAAATTATAGAAATTCTCAAAACTACAGTGCCAACTTTTCAGTTTTTCTAGAGTTCATATTAATGTGCATTTGCACTAAAGTACACCCCTACCTACCATTTCTACCACAGAAGCTCCTGTTGAAGCCGCTGACGTTGATCTTTTGGCAGATGGCTGAGGTTGTGCCGTGGTAGAGGTTCATCTCATTCTTGTTGGTGGGGTACCTCTTATCCAGCCGCTGTTTCCTGACTGCGTAACGCTGCCACTGGTCTTCATTCTGGATCCTCTGGATCTGTGGACATCGCCAGAGTGATATTGTTCAATTATACTCGTGCCATAAAGACCATTGTGAATAATTTTAGTTTTTATAACAATACAATTCAGGGTGAAAATCAGCAAACACATACCAACCACAAACGTAACTAAAGTAATATAGCTGCAAGCAGTGATAAGGCGGGACCAAGAAAGAAGACAATACGCAATAAGAACAATATGCACAAATAAGAATCATGGGCTGAGTTGTCGGTACCCGGATTTGAACCCAAAACCTTGTGGTCTAAGGTCAAGAGCTCTACTGACTGAACTACACGGAGACAATCAGTGACTACATTGTAAACAGAAAAAGTATGTGTGTCCTCATTTTGGGCACGTCATTATCCATTTCTACAGTGTGTTCGAAGTTCATGTTTTCACGTACAAACTTCTCTTCAACCGGGATTTCAGTAATGGTCCATAGATTGTGTGTAGGACGTTTCATGCAAATTGCTCAAAAATCCAGGCAGAAAATCAGGTATGGAGCGGACGTAGAATACGCACATCGACAGGCTGGGTGCTGGGCTAAAGCAACTTCAGTAGATATTGGATGGAGCCCGCACACCACAGGTACAAGAAAGACATTCTTTATTGAGAATTCTGACAACGTTTCGATCCATTTGATCTTCATGACCTGATGAATTCACGTGTAGACGTTTTTGTGCATTTTGAGCAAAGATCCTGGGAGGAGATACATTTTAACTGTATTTCATATAATTCAAAATGGCGGGTGATCTAAAGGTCAGAGGTCAAAAGTCAGAACACGAAAGTTGTTCGGCATGAGGAGACACATATGTGTATCTAAGTGTCATTGCCAACGGTCAAACGGTTCATGAGCTATGCACGTTCAAAGTTAGCATTTTCAATTGAGCGCTATAGCGCCACCATTTGGCCAATCGTCATGGGCTTCGCATAGTCACCGTTTGGCATGGCCCTCTACCAGATTACCACGTTTCGCGAAAACAGACTGCACGGTTCAGCCAGAACAGCTATTTTTGGCGGAAGAAGAAGAAGAAGGAGAAGAAGAAGAAGAAAAAAACACAAAAACAATAAGTGACCAAAGTCACTTCGTGACTTCTTGGTCCCTTAATTACCTTGACAACTTGAATGGTTGGCGTGATATCATTAGATGCATTTTGGGATGTTTTAATGAATTCTGTCACAACTTTCTTGTACTCTCCTGAGGTTGGATCAACGTCAACTATGTCCATTTCCTTGTTGTCCATCTGGGTCCAGGTCGGTGGAGACTGTATGACAGCTAAGACAGAGGGACATTTTAGTACAATGAGAACATTCTGTATCAGATACCTATGAAATACTGTATGAAAGACGCTACAATTAAAAGCAACATTACATAAATATTAACTAAATATAGATAATTTCTGTATGTTTAAAAAACATAAATAAAACTTAGTAACAATGATAATTAACTGTCAATAATAAATAAACACATTCCTATAAATACAATGTATGTAGGAAATGCCCTCCTTGCCAACCTGAGAGCACCACAATCGGTTAATTTTTTAAGAGAGGACTAAAAAAAGTAAAGAATTACCTTTTTAACAAAGCATTTATTTTAGCCACACTGGTTTTAACTCTAGGCTTCATTGCCCTCATGCACATTGAGATTTACACTAATGTAAAGTGCATTATGAATCAAATCCATGTTGTACCTTTATCAGAATCAGCCTTTATGGTTCTCTTGATCCTTGTGCTGGTTCCTCTGGCATCAGTGCGCTGCATGCTCTTCAGATCCACGGTGTATGTTTGACCACAGTGACTGTAGGTGATGCTGGGCCGCTTGTCACACAGAGCACGCTCCAGGTCCAAGCTCAGGCTCTGGTCCAGCGCTCCCCAGGACTCACCCACCGCCGCCTCCCAACACACTATCTCACGCAGCCTCTTCTCCTCCTCCCGCCTGCTCTCCCTCTCCTTGGCCCTGTGGAGGAACTCTTTGATCTGCAGGACGGCGGCTAGAACGTCGTCCCTCTTCCCTGAGATGGTGGCTTTGTCCTGGGCCGGTGACATGAGCACGCTCACCTAACAGAGATGATAATTATGTAATATAGTGGTTGACATTATATAGTAATAATAAACATTGATATAAAATTATGAAATGAGTACATTATATTTTTTAATAGAGATGGTATACGAGAAGAAAAGGGTCCCGCACACTGTCTTCACTTATAGCAGTAGCTTTATTCAGTTTCTGTCTAAACGACCTTCATCAGGTATCTGGTAATACCTGATAAAGGTCGTCAGGTATTGACTTTTCTTCTCATGATTCGCATTTGGTTGCCGGCTCCGACGCACCTGTCTTTGTAGGCGTGCACAAGGCCTTTTCGCTACAAAATATTGATGGTATAAAATACTACTACTTAGGGCTGGTTGTCCGAGTAAAGAGGACCCGCCGCAGTGGTGTCCGATTAGAACTGGTTGTAAGGCCAAATATTCCGTCTCGTGCTGAAGGCTGTGAGGTCTGGCGAGCCGCCCCGCATCCGAAACGGTCGAGAACTGTGTGGGGTCCCCGGAACATCCAGACCGCCAGGAACGCGCCCAGGGGGCCGGGCCGGTTCCGGCGAGCCACCCCACGTCCGAAATGATTGAGAAATGACAAGAGTTACCATGTGGGGGTCCCCAGGGGGTCCCTCTACTGTACTGTCACACCCCAAATTATCATATATACAGTTAATATGTGTGTGTGTGTGTGTGTGTGTGTGTGTGTGTGTGTGTGTGTGTGTGTGTGTGTGTGTGTGTGTGTGTGTGTGTGTGCGTGTGCGTGCGTGCGTGCATGCGCGCATGTGTGTTAGGCTGTGCAACAGTGACCCTTGGTTGTGAAAACCAACCAAAAGCTATGTTCGTGCTCGGAAAGACCCAGCCAGGGACAGATGCAGGGACACACATAGCTGTCTATAGGAGTGGTTGCAGCACTCGAAAATAAATAATGTAACTAACCTGGCTCTTCTGGCTGAGATCCACGACGGCCTGCTTCTCTGCCTCCAGCAGCAGCGGCAGCTGGCTGGAGGACAGCTCCTCACTGTGGCACTCCTCAGATATCATGTCGTCCATGATCTGTTTGACTTGGGCCAGGCTGGCAGCAGAGCAGCCCAACACATCTGCCTCCATGGTGGGGAAGGACACGGCTCTGCAGGCGCTGGACAGGCTCAGTGTGTTCTGCTGGGCGGGTGTTGTGGAAGGGTTCGGCGTGGCCGCTGTTGATGTTGTGGGAGGAGGGTGGTGTAACTTTTTGGTCACTGTGGGAATAGTTTAAAAAGCAAATGTGCGTTACAAATGATAGATCGGCATTGTCTGTCCTGATGAAGGTCGAATAGACCGAAACGTTGAATAAAGAGCAACATTTTTGGCAAATGTTCTGACAGCGTGCGGGACCCTTCTTTGTTTTTCAAAGATAACCTTTTTAAGATCGGCTATTTAAAAATCACACCCATGTGAAGTGAGGGGCGCTAATATATTAAAGTCTAACTCATGTTGATTAGGTGATGTAATGGTGATGTAAAACAAACGGTGTCAAAACAAACATTAAATTCTCTTTATTGTTAATGGCATTTAATGTTGGTGTTAGGGACAAGATTACGTACATTTTCCCTTCATTGTCAATGGCATTTTTAAAACAAACATTGAACTAAAAACAAACATTAATTTCTCTTCATTGTCAACTGGCGTTTTAAAAACAAACATTGAACTAAAGACAAACATTAAACCTGTATATAGGAGGGGCTAGCGCCCCTCAAAAATAGGAAATGTAAGATTTGCTTAACTGCTTAACCACATGAACCCTAGCATCCCTGTTCTGGGGTGAACATTCGTCAAATATCGCAGATCTACAAGCTCGTTGTGACGTTTTTGTGTCCTCCTCTGTATGCTTTAGTTGTAGTTCCTATTACACCACTAGGTATAACTGTACATTTTCTTCAAATGAAAGGAAACGCCTCACGATAGGAACAAGAGTAAAGAATAACCCTTCTTCTCTTGCTTGGTCTACCTGCCATCCACCTCTACAGCTGTACAACGGTTGTTATTGGCGAGGAGATTTTGTGGAGAGCCTGGAGTAAAAAGGATGGCCAAGTCCCCCTGCGGGACTCACTCCAGTTAACAAAGTAGAGTTTAAGTGGTTAAACCCTACCCCACTGCCACAATTATCCTCTATTCTATAGTGTTCTAAAGAGATTGTCTCATCGTCAATCTTTGATCTGAACTGACCTTTAGGCTTCATGCTTACCAGGTTTCTTGGGAGTCACCTTCTTGAATTTCTTCATGACCTCCTCAAAGTCCTGAATCATCTTTGTTTGGAATATCACAAAGTGAATGGTTTTAAGTGTTGTGGTTTTGGTGCTTTTCATGTGATCTTCAACTGCTGCCATCATTGCATTTGCAACCTGCAAGGCCCCAAGATTCCCAGCTCCTGTAAAAAAGAAGAAAAAAAGCACTGTTTTTTCTTTTCTTTTACTCAGAAATACCTTTTATCCATCCTTGCACACAATATGTATGGTAGCACTGTTTAACATGCCAAAAGAGTATTCAATCAATACGATGCTCATGATTAAATATAACCTGTACACACCTGCATATGATGCTACATATGATGTATATATCTGCTTTCACAATACACTGATCTGCATAAGTGCATATACACTATTAAAAGGATAGTGTATAGGATACTGAGGGGTTGAGCCAGTGGTTGGACCTGGCTGACGCGCTGATGTTAGTTTGGGCTAATACCGTACTGTTCGCTGTGTGTCAATGTTCCAAAAGATGCGTTAATTAAAAAGATATACTGTATGTATTACTTCACCGTGCTGCGTGCATAACAGATATCCATGGGTTTCCAAACAAACACCAAACATTTCACAGCCCAGCGAATCGAACAAACAGTGTTAACATGCAGTCAAAAACCAATGCCCTTCTGTTCTGGGTCAAAATTCCTACCCATGTCAGTGAACCTGGCGCTTATATCGATAACAGCGCCACCCCATGGTCGCATTAATTAATTTGTCATTTTCACCCATTTGGCTCCTACAGTGGCTATTCTCCTATTTAACCTGTCGATCTTCTCTTTTCTCACACTCTACTACAAAACGATGGTGTGCACAGAAGAAAATGTAGTGCTCTACAGAATTTAGATGTGGTCGGGTAGGACCACTACTGGTTGACAAGAGTTATTGCCTGAAGCTCAAAGCACAATGGGTCTATTTTTCGTCCATGCTAAACCCCTTAACTGTCAAAAGGCTCATGGAGAGTCACTGACACCCAATCAAGCCTGAGTGAGTGGCAGCTTGTTCATTGGCCACGCACAGGTGTGGGAGGCTATATAAGTAGAACTAGCTGCACTCATTCCCTGATGCATGCTCAGATCACCACACTGTGCGGCCTCTTCCTCTTGTCTCAACCTCCAGAACTACCAGCTTTCTTCAAAAATGTGTGTGTGTGTGTGTGTGTGTGTGTGTGTGTGTGTGTGTGTGTGTGTGTGTGTGTGTGTGTGTGTGTGTGTGTGTGTGTGTGTGTGTGTGTGTGTGTGTGTGTGTGTGTGTGTGTGTGTGTGTGTGTGTGTGTGTGTGTGTGTGTGTGTGTGTGTGTGTGTGTGTGTGTGTGTGTGTGTGTGTGTGTGTGTGTGTGTGTGTGTGTGTGTGTGTGTGTGTGTGTGTGTGTGTGTGTGTGTGTGTGTGTGTGTGTGTGTGTGTGTGTGTGTGTGTGTGTGTGTGTGTGTGTGTGTGTGTGTGTGTGTGTGTGTGTGTGTGTGTGTGTGTGTGTGTGTGTGTGTGTGTGTGTGTGTGTGTGTGTGTGTGTGTGTGTGTGTGTGTGTGATACATCCTTATGGGCCTACATTATTATTGATTGATGCCTTATTTAGATATTCATTATTCTATGATCTGACAATGGTTTATTATTATTGGATTGAACTGCCATCTATGATTTGTTTATTGGAGATTATTATTATTATTGCTGATACAATTCTATTATGTGTTTCTTTATGTACAGCACACACACATCGTGTGTACCACACACATCATTAGTAAATTGCCACACCGTGGCCAAAGAGAATCCTCTGCCTCCTTTCATTCCCTATGGTCAGCCTGGCCGGTGGCCTTGCCTGCTCACCTCTGTCAGTCACTAACCTAACTATTTCCGAGACACTCTTTCATTAACCATAAACTACTTTGCCTTTTTTAACTATTTGGAAAATTATTTTTGAATAGTTAAAATAGCCAATCAACAAGCTGTCGATGTAGACCATTAAAATCATTTTCAAAATAGTAAAACAAGGCAAAGTAGTTTAGGGAGAAGGGGCTTAGCATGGACGAAAATAGAGCACAATATCTCTCCTGCCCAAACCGGCTTTCCATCTTATCTCAGGAGTAGAAGATTTGCGGGCCGTCAGGCTGGTTCAGCAGCCTAGGTGCCCAGACGGTTGAGCGAACCGCCCGGGGCACAGATTGCAGCTTTAAGAAGAAATCATATAGGATGTACATTTATAGCCTACCTGTACCGAGTGCTGGGAAGGAGACAGAATGAAGCTTATGGTCTTCACACATCTGTAAGACTTTACGCATGGAGCTGGTGATTTCTGTCTTCGTGGTTTGTCCCACCATGTGAATGATGTGCTTGGTGAGGAGTTTGCCAGGTTTGGTGATGACAACACCACTGCTGGGTTGGGTTCCTTTTGGGATCAGAGCAGAAATACTCATGCATTAATGAATCATCCTTCTAAGATGATTTGCAGTGCATTTGGAGCCTGCAGGTGAAATAATTGTATTTCAAAATGTCCATATGAAGAATTGATTATGACAATATGACCCCTATCATGGGAGGGGTGTTGAGTCTATATTATATAATGACTGAAGGAGGCGCTAGAGGGAAGGCCATGGTTTCACCATGATCTGCAATCTGTCTCTTGGATTATAAGATATTTAAGATATGTTGACATACGTTGTTTGGGCAAAGATGGTGGACAGATGGAATGACAATGACTTTCTTAGAGCCTTGCCGTAACCAGGACTAAAAACAGATATATTTCAGAGAGCATACAAAACGCACATCTTACCTAGAGTGTTGCATTCATCAACCACGCTCTGCCCAGCAGCTTTCAGAATTGCTCCTGACACACCTACACAGAAACATGGAATGTTACAAAGTCTTGCATCTTCAAACATTTCCCAACTGATCTCTGGCATACAGAACCCTCAATGAGGGTTCATCATTGTTGATGTGCATGTAGTCTCCTATTAGCGATGTAACTTGAACTACTTTTTTTTTTACACTTTAGTGGAGTACTTTCAGTTTAATACCTTTACTTCTTTAGACACTAGATGCAAATATTGTACTTTCACTCCACTACATTTATTTGAAAACGTCAGTTACTAGTTACTTTGCACTAGTTACTTTACTTCTAATGTTGCAGAACATTAGAAGATTGCAGTGGAAATCCCACTACAACAACATTATGCAGTTGTCAAGATTTTCCACCTCCGTCAGATAGTGATTATGTGATTTTGAACTGTTTTCTTTTCAAACCAAAACTTAAATCAAATGAACCAAATAATCAAATACTGCACCTGAACTGAGATCGAGGGAGGTGTTGGTGCTGCTGACGATAGCGTCCGTCTTCTCCCGAGTGATGTCATCACTAAACACCTTGACCTTCACTGGCCCCACCATGGCTTCCATGCTGCCTTGTACGTTGAGGTCAACTTCCTCTTCTTCTGAAGTAGCAGACTGGCTGCTGGTATCATCTTCCTCGTCTTCTGACGTAGTCCCCTGGCTGCTGGTGTCACCACCATCATCATCCTCATCAACCATCGTCTGTCGTGGGTCATGTGGAAAAGTCAGTTTCTAAACCACTTACACCCTGTTACTTGGTAAACTAATACTGGGTTGACTCTGTGCTTGCTTTTTTCCCCTGCTACTTGCTTTTTTGTCCATCTATCTCTTGGCTGAAAACAGACGACTTACAAGCTCAAGGTCATGTTGCAACACGGTGTGAGCTTGGAGATCCGCCCCAGATAATAGGGGTGGTATGGTTCAGGTGGTTAAGTGAAAAGAGATTTGAAAATGATAATCACCATCATGATCATCAATTGTGACCAGATTTGACTGAGAGACTGCCATCGCGCAAATTACAGCTTTTCAGAGGAGAAAAACTTTTTTTAAATTTTCTTTCTCCAAAATGAGTTTATAGCACAGGCAGACTCTTCACATACTAGAGCATGTCTGAAATAAGTTTCAGAGCTGAAATCGACATGTAAATATGAAATAAATGCTTAAACATGTAGCTAGGTGTAATGTTAGAGACCACAGAAGTGAACCTTTCAAGCCTGTTTTCTCAACTCGCTGTTTTCTGCAAGACATAACTCTATAAGCCATATCTCCACAACTGGTGGGTCAAAAAACGAAAATTCAAAAAAATCCAATGGCAGTCCCTCAGTCAAATTTAGTCACAATTAAGTCTCGTCAAGACACTATGCCTACTTCATATCCCTAGCACAAATTTCTCATTTTTTTCAATGTGTTCCTCCTTGATTTCAGGTGACTTAAACTATTATTATTATAAGTAGTAGTGCTATCATAACAATAATACTAGTTATTATTTAGTAAATAATAAAAAAATAAAAATATCATATTTTCTGCATTTGTTGTAATAATAATAAACTTTATTTATAAAGCACTTTTTAAAACAATGTTACAAAGTGCTTTCCAATACAGGATAAAATGCAGTAGTAATAGCAAGGTAATAAAATAACAATAAACAATATTAACACAGGTAAACAGGTGAACACAAAATAAAACGATCAATAATTCAAGTAAAAGCCATCGTGAACAAGTGGGTTTTTAGCTGTGATTTAAAAGAACTCAATAGGGTGATGTGTCTTAGGGCCTCTGGTAGGGCATTCCACAGCGTAGGTGCACGGGCCGAGAAAGCCCGGTCACCCATGGTGACAAGCTGGGTAGCCGGAACTTCCAGGAGAGCCTTGCTTGCCGATCTAAGGCTACGTGTTGGCCTATGGGGCTCCAGCATGTCTTTTATATAGATGGGGGCCAAGCCATTTAGTGCCTTAAAAGTGGTAATTAAAATTTTAAAATCAATCCTAAAATGAACAGGCAGCCAGTGGAGGGAGGCGAGGACAGGGGTAATGTGGTCACGCCTTCTGGAGTTGGTCAGTAATCTGGCTGCTGAGTTCTGGACCATTTGAAGAACGGGAGATAGTTTTTTTATTGAGTCCGGAATATAGTGAGTTGCAATAATCTAAGCGTGTTGTGATGAAAGCGTGGATTACCTTCTCAAGGTCAGGGAATGAGATGAATGATTTGATTTTTGCTATATTACGGAGTTGGAAGAAACAGGATTGTACAACCTTAGTGACTTGCTGATTGAGTCGAACATCACGCCTAGATTACGGGCTACACTTTTGATGTTATTGGACAGGTTGCCAAGCTGTGACTGGAAAACGGGGATGTAATTTGGGGGGCCAAAGAGGAGGATTTCAGATTTAGAATCATTTAGCTGGAGGGAGTTCTGGGACATCCAGCACTTGATGTCTGATAAACAAGCTAGGATTAGGGATGTATCTGTGCTGCCAGGTTTGAGGGGGATGTAGAGCTGAGAATCATCTGCATAACAGTGAAAGTTTATTTTATGTTTTCTTATAATATGGCCAAGTGGGAGCATGTAAATAGAAAATAATAATGGGCCTAGGATTTATCCTTGGGGAACACCAGAGGTAAGCCCCTTTGGACTGTTTATGTACATTCAGGTACACTCCTGTACATACAGGACGGTGTGTGAACTGAACTTACCCTCTGGTTTGACTTCCACTGGATGAGGCCGTGCAGGAAGTCCTGGAGGATGTTGTCCTGTTGGATGACCACGAAGAGGAGCTTCAGGACGCTGGAGGCGGTAGAGGACAGATGGTCCATGACGCCCTGCAGGATGGCCTCTACACAATCCAAGCCCGACAGGCCTCCGGCGCCTGCAGTTAACAAGGAAGAGGGAAGGAGGCGGACCAAATGTAAGGACATTCAAAAAAGTCTCTTTTGTTTTGAGAAAGCTTGGTGTTCAATTGATGACATTGTCAAAGTCTTTACCCACTGAAAATTGGATTCATACTTCAAAACCAATGTGCTTCTACATGTTTAGTTAATGCCACACTAAGTTTGTACACTCAGAGTCAAAGTTAATTTGACTCCGAGTGTACAAATGGAATCATAATGGACCCTAAGGGTCCATTTGGTTCCTAATGATCATTTAGCTGGGGGACCCAATGGAACACTGTCAAGGACCCCTAGGGGTTTCCGGACCCCACTTTGGGGACAACTGGCTTAAATAATACTTCCTACCAGTTCCCACAGCAGGGAGGGACAACGTGGTGATGGCTCTCTCTTCGCAGCATTCCAGCACCTTGCGGACGCGTGCAGTGGCGTCCGCTGCGTTGTGTGGTCCCACCATGTGCAGGATGTAGTCACACTGCAAGGCTCCGCCACTCGTCACTCCAACCTGGTCACCTTTCAGTGGCCCTTTAAACATAACCAGAAGGGCAACAAACCAAATCAGATGCCACTACGGTGTATTTTACATAGGAGGAATCAAAGCCACTTCATGCCGACATTAGAAGCATGCCATATATTATACTAGAATACAAGCAGCACAATGAGACAGGCAACAGTAAATCATAACCTCATTCATACACAACATAGTACAGTAGTATTAGGGCTGCGAATATCTCGATTATTTCAAACGTATTCCTCAATTATGATTAATGAACAATAATTTCAGAAACGTATAACACAGGAGAATTGTTGTGTTGATTAATCGATATAAGAAATAAAATAAAATGTATCAAACAAAACACCCAACATGAGAAGATTAAGTCAGTTATTGGTTATAAATGGCTTGTAGATGTGCCATTTTCACTAGATATTCGCCTACTATGAGTGGAACAATGTTGTTAAATATGTGTACTGTACGCACAGAGTTTTGCATAGGATTGCATACTGCTAGCACCTTTCTCATAGCATTCAATCTGTCTGAGGTTTCTAATTGTACATTTAAAATCAACACTCACGGATTTTTTGACATTCTTGTTCAATTGCAGATCCAGCTGCTTTGAAAATGGCTCCAGAGACACCTAAAAATGAAAAAGTGGGGTCTTAATTTCAAATGTCGTGTCTCACTGTTAGATCTGCAGCTCAAGCTACATGTGTCTGTACACAAGAGGTAGCGTACTAGCGCACCAACCTCCTTTGGAATTGATATCAGCATTGGTGGTATTCACAATGCCTTTGACAGTGTCCTGAGTGATGTCGCCTTTTCTCACTTCAACCCTGACACCGTGGATCTTAACTACAGTGGAAGGAAAATAGACCAATACATAAATAATGACTAACGACTTCAGCTGTCTTTGTTTGCTTTTTTTTTGTGAAAATGCAATACAATCAAAGATAATTCAAACCTTGATTTGGAGGTAGATCAGACTTGGCATTTGTTGATGCAGCTATTGCCTATTAATTAAAGACATCACATCATGTACAGATTGCATAAAATAGAGAAACGAGGAAAGTCACAAATTATTTTGTAAATAAATGGTTGTAATAGTAAAAAACAAATACATTTATACTGTAGATGTGATTATACTGTACCTGACTGACACTCTTCTTTGGTTGTTTGTTTTTGCAAAAAACATCCCTCATTGCGTTATAAATATCGTCTTCAAAGGCCACGACAGAGATTGTCTTGAGGCTGGAGGACGCAGTCTGTGATGTGTGGTTTTCCACTGCTTTTAGAATACCCTTGATGCAGTCCTTGGGGCTAATGCTACCTTTTCCTGTGGCAATACAACAATCAACACCAAAGAGAAAATACATGATGAATAAATAATAATGCTGTGCCTCCTGAATATTCGTATTCAGCAGTCAATTACGTATAACTGAGTGGGACTATAATATTGCCTAAATATCTAAACCACAGTTTCATAGTTTGATTATAATGTTCACAAATATCTACAATTTGAAGTAGTAACAATTTCTTCAAATTGAATGGTTCCATTGGAGATGCAGTGGAGTAAAAGGCAAGCGGCAAGTGGGACATTCCAGTGCAAGCGGTGCAGGGGAGAAGTCCCACAAGCAGATGCAGACGAGCAATACAAGGCTCTTGTAGTGGACGGGGAGATGTATGAGGTGGTGAACAGTTTCTGCTACCTAGGGGGACATGCTCAACGCTAATGGAGGGGTGGAACTAGCTGTGACCACAAGGGTGAGAAGTGGATGGAAGAAGTCCAGGGAACCCATGCCATTTCTAACATCCAAGGCCCCATCCCTGAAGATGAAAGGGCAAGTGTACTCTGCCTGCATCAGAAGTGGCATGACGTATTGATGGATGTGCAGTGTGTCACTGAGGGAGAGAGACCAGTGCAGAGCTGAGACAGAGGATGGGAGTGGAGGCCATAGTGGATGTGGTGAGGAGAAGGACACTGCGATGGTACGGACACGTAGTAAGGAAGGCTGACATGACATGACATGAAAGCACATCGACCATGAGGTGGCCATGGACCGTTCCCAGTGGAAGAAAGCCATATTGAGAATCCAGTCCAACCCAGAGGTGCCTGGAAAGAAGACTTTAAACCGATGATGATGATGATGAACAAAAATGGTAAATGGTGCATTTATATAGCGCCTTTATCCAAGGCGCTTTACATAGATTGTGCATTACATTCACCCATTCACACACACATTCATAAACCGATTGCGGCGGAAGCCATGCAAGGTACCAACCAGCACATCGGGAGCAATTTGGGGTTCAGTGTCTTGCCCAAGGACACTTCGACATGTAGACAGGAGGAGCCGGGATTCGAACCGCCGACCCATGGATCATTGGACGACCTGCTCTACCTCTTGAGCCACAGTCGCCCCATTTATAGAGACAGAACCTTACATGTACAGTATATGTTTTATATGAATGATGTCTTCCCATCAGAGACAGCATTTCAGGGGGAAAAAACTGATATGACAGTATATATTACCTGTGCCGATAGTAGGAATAGCAACGGTGGCAGCCATTTTGCTCTCACAAAGCTGAAGGACCTTCTCTATGGAGACGGTGATAGCGATGGCCTGGCTGGGTCCAACCATCTGAGCTATGTGTTTACAACTCAGGCTGCCACTGCTGGTTAGCACCACACCATCAGCTTTCTGAGCACCTGAGAGAAAACACAATGTCATCAGAGATGGAGATTGCGATCGCTATATTTCTGTACTTTGAATGTTCACGTCTTTTCTTTTTGCGTAAACAGTATGTAGTATGTAAAATAAAGTGTCATTTTATTATAGTAATATTACTAAGCCGAAATTTGAAACAGTTTCTCTACCATGTTTGTTGCATTCGTCCACAACAGATTTCCCTGCTGCTTTCAGGATGGCTCCGGACACACCTGTTCAACACAATGTGAAACAATCCATCAACACAGACTTCTACTTTATAGATGGACTGAAGCAACAAAGAACGTAGAATTCAGTGGTTCCCAAACTTTTTAGCTCAAGACCCAAAAGAGAAATTAAACATTTGCGACCCAAACTAGTGAAAATGGCAGATCTACCATTTCACGTGGTGCTTGTTACATTATTTTGAAAGATTGGTTTGTTTTTAATTCACAAAGATTTGTTTAGGAAACAAAACATTAAAGGTATATTCAGTGATTTCACTTCATTTAAATATCACTTATTTTTTGGATAATCCTCCCTACATGTGCTGACCATATAAGGAGTTCATCCCTGTCCCCAGTGAGCCCCTGGGGTCAAAAAACCCTAGTTTCAGTTTTGGTGGCGGGTGGCAAAGCCTTCATCCAATCAGGATGAGAGGGGCCTTTCTCCAATCATGATCGAGTGGGGGTGGGCCTTGGTGCACATGCTGTTGGCCTGGTGCACTTCCCCCCACTGTAGAGCGTGTGCATGTGCACATTTTGTTACCGGGGTGGACTGGGTGGTTTTCCAAATCACCCAAATCACTGAATGCTCCTTTAAGGGGTATTTATACTTGACCCACAAATGGGTCCTGACTCACTGTTTGGGAACCAGTGATGTAGATGACCACAAGAGCAAATGAAAGAACACTTTCAGCCCACATTTCAACAGAGGTCATTAACAATATGATCACCAGTGTTCAGATTGAGATCCTGGTTGGTAGAGTTCACTATGATGTCCACGGCCTCCTTGGTGATGTCTCCTTTCTTCAGAGTCACAGAGACTCCACCTATCACTAGTTTGAACAAGACAACAATCAGGTTCCCTCTTTGTTAGTGTACTCAACAGCAGGCCTTCCAATCCAATCCACTTTATTTATATAGGACATTTCACAACTCAAGGTTTACAAAGTGCTGTACAGAAAGTTAAAAGCTAAATACACTATAAAGCCAAACAAAAGACACCAACAAACCACACAGTAGAAAAGGGACACATTACAACAAAGCCACAGAAAAACACAGAACTCTCAAACGGAATTAAAAGCCAAGGTGTACAGGTGGGTCTTAAGGTGAGATTTAAAAGTCTTGATGGTGGGGGCCAGTTTCACATGGGAAGGGAGCTCATTCCACAGTTTGGGGGCTATGACAGAAAAGGCTCGGTCACCTCTGGTCTTTAAACGTGCCTTTTTTGTGACCTGGAGATTCAACTGGCCAGCAGAACGCAATGACCTTGAGGGAGTGTAAACCTCTATAAGGTCACAGAGATACTGTGGCGCAAGACCGTTCAGTGATTTAAAGACAAACAATAAAATCTTGAAATCAACTCTAAAACGGACGGGGAGCCAGTGAAGGGAAGCCAGAACAGGTGTAATATGGTCATGCCTACGGGTTCCAGTAAGGAGACGCGCAGCAGAATTTTGGACCAGTTGTAGACGTGCCATGGAAGACTGGTTTAAACCAACATACAGTGCATTGCAGTAGTCTAAACGAGTGGAGCTAAAAGCGTTCAAAATCGTTGAAAGAAAGCACAGACTTTTGGCAAGCAGCCTCAGGTGATAAAAGCTGGAACTAACCACAGCGTTTACCCGTTTGTCCAGTTTGAGTGCATTATCCAATTTGACCCCAAGGTTAGAGACAACGGGTTTGGCATAAGGCTGCAGGGGACCAAGGTCGGTGGGTACAACACCAGGGCCACTAGGCCCAAACACTATGACGTTTTTCTTTCATTTACACTGAGGAAGTTGAGAGCCATCCAGGCCTTAATGTCATTGAGACAGTTAAGAAGCTAAAGAAGGGGTGTCAGGGAGTCGTTGCTTCCCTTTTTTAGAGGCATATAGACGAATTCAGAAACGGTCTCATGGTCGCAGCTTACATATTTCCTGTAGGCGGACTCGACATAGATGCAGGGTTTAAACCCTCAACAGGCGCACCTCTTCTACTACAGTGAACGGTAGAGTGACTGATGTTAGTCTGCCTCAAACGTCACTCTTTTACCTGCTTTTTACTACTAACATTACAAAGATGCCCAGAACATCGAGATGAACCTGTTTAGTTTATGGCTGCTCCAACAGTAGTGGCAACATTCCAAAAAAAACGGAATGTCAAAATATCCACCGCGGTGGCTGAGACCAGAGCCATTGAGTAATGGTTGAGACGAAGCAGTGAAAGATCCTGAAAGAAATAACGTCAGTCTTACACAATACCCAATCTTTCTGTTTTATGAACACAAGGCTGCTGTACTTTATACCTCATTAAGCATTTAAAGTATGACGACCATGAGACCCGTTTCTGAATTTGTCTATAGATTTGGGAATCATATACGTAGAAACGATAGGCGATAGCATGTTTCTTGAAAATTTGTTCCAGGGGGAGAAGATAAAGGGAGAACAGTATTGTCCCCGGGATCGAGCCCTGGGGGACTCCGGAAGACAGGTGGGAGGAGGATTCAAAATCTCAAAATTTTACTGAGAAATGTAGGATCATGAGAACCAATCTAGGGCAGAATCCCTGACACCAACACAGTGCTCTAGTCGAGAAATTAGAGTCTTGGCAAAGAGTGTCAAATGCATAGGTTAAATCTAGAAGCAGCAGGATACATAGTATTAATATATTAATAACGTCAAAGAAATTAAATTACCTTTGGTGTTTGGGTCTTTTATAAGTGGTTGCGATGGAGACGAAGCACTTTGTGGAGGCAGAATTGCTGATGGTGTTTTGGGGATAATTGTTTGATGGAATCCCTGTTTAATAACAGACAAGACAAGAGGTTTTAATAGTTTTAAGAGGATTAATAGTTCAACTGTAACACTTATACTAAATACAAACAAGGTAAGGAATACAACCGTACCATGCCCTTGACAGCTGACTTCAATTCTTCCACAACTTTGGCATCAGAATCTATCAAATGGATGCTTGTCAGAACCCCATGGCCCGTAGTGATGAAGCTGAGGATTCCCACCATAATTGCTTCGCAGTAGTCCTTTACAGGAAATCCAAGTGTGCCACATCCGAGTACTGACATGCCTATGGAGACACACTGGTTGCTCTCTGCTTGCACAAGGCTTTCATGGACTGCAGTTTGCACGTAAGTCGCATGAAGACTTGATATGCCCTTTCCCCAAACTGGCATTACTGCATAGATGAGCTTCTTGCATTTGAGGGTTCCCGGGTTGGACAGGACAACATCTCCTGTTGTAAGACTCTGCTTCTCCCTCTGAAACTTGTCAATCACCTGTTTTATCTCTGGCCCTCCAGATTGGAGGAACTGTTGTGCGATGGGGTTGTCAAAGGCCAGGCTGCTCAGAGGGCAAATCAAGGCATCCAATGTATGCTTGGAAATATCACCCTGATTGAGGGTCAATGTGATATACCCATCTATATCAAAGTTGCATGGCTGTGTAGTTGTAGCTGCTGCTTGTGACAGATGGAGTTCACACTGCAAAAGTTTCACCTGAGCCATCAACAGCAGCTTATTCTTCTCCAGGATCTTGGCCTCGCCTGCTTTGGAGTACATAAGCTTCTCCGTTAGTATCGTACCGATTAAACGAGTCACCGCATCTGTGGCTTGTTTGATTTTATCACTTGCAGCTTTGACTTCCAGGCAAGGTGGTGCCTGGCTTTTATAGGGCAATACAGTCGCTCCCAAAGCCTTGATTTCAGTGTCATCAGAGAACATCTTGAGAGACTGGACAAACTCCAACTCCTGCAGTGATTTCAACGGGACATCTGCTGTCACTGGCTTCTTGTCCTCCAGGTAGGCCTTTATCTTGCTCAGAACATCTGTCACCACACCAGAGAATCCACACACCTCAATCTTCTTCCCTGTCATTTTGATGCTAATATTGTGAACGTCCTGACTGGATTTAAGATCTTCAAAAAACTGGTCCCAGTGCTTACCCCTGACAATCTTAACTTGTTCACCACTGATTTCAATGTCTTTGTTTTGTATGACTTCGTGCAATTTGTCTTCAGCTTTACGGATGTCAGCACGATCGCCAAGGATTTGAAAGGACTCCTCGCCGGGGATCAATACGGCCGTTATGTTGCTCTGAGCAAAGTGATCCCTTTGGAACTTCTTCAAGTCGAGTGACTTAATGAAGTTTATCAGGTGAGGGGACATGTTCAGGGTTATGGAATCGACACCCTCCAGGGCTTTGTTCAAGATCCCTTCCGCAGCGTTCACAGCGTTCTTCTGTCCCTTAAGGTGAATGGAAAGACTCTCATCATCTTTGGACAGCGTCACGTCGCTTTCCATTTTGCCAGAGGCGAGGTCCCAGATCAGGTCAAGTTTTTCCTTTGAGCCCAAGTGGATTTCTCTTTCTACAGTGTCTCTTTTGATTTGGAGCTCATCGCTGGTCTTCTTCACCATGTTTCTAACCTTCTCCGCCACCGCCTTCACCTCGTCTCGCGTGCCTACGACCACTACCTCAGAGGTGCTCGTCTTAAAAGAGACGCTGGATTTAGTCGTGGTGAGCTCAAAGCAACTGTTTTCGATTTCTTGCCAGACCTCAACCTCAGCAGGCAGACGTTCCTCCGCGTATCTATTCAACTGGTCCTGAGCCTCACTCTGAGCATTAATTTCCCACCCAGGGCCCTGTCGCAGCATGCCCAAGGTGTCCGCCTGCAGTGTCATGAAGAGTTGCATTTGAGGCGACTCCGTGTCCATGCTGATGGAGACGCTGGAATGGACCTTCTCAAGAGCAGATGTGAAGGCCAGTTTTTGGGACTCGTTGCGACTGATGAAGCTGAGGAGTTCTGCGCTGACATGGACGACCGTGTTCGTCATGATATTTGTTTGGAGGGACATTTCTCCCGTCAAAGCCCTCTGCAGGCTACAGTAGAATAGCTGAGCTTTGAGCTCCTTGGAAGAAAAGGAGTGCTGCTTCCGCTCTGCCACCTCGTAAGCAACTGCAAAGAATGAAAAAAGGTACACAAAATGTATATTTAAACTATGGATCATCATCATAAATGTGGGCGACAGAATACCTGTTGCCATGTCTGCTTATTATAAGTGACTTTGGGCTTGTTTTTCTATAAAGTTGCTTGGGCTCGTTTGTAAAGTGTAATTGCTTATTTGGGCTTGTTTCCTAATGTTATTTATATATCAAGGGCCCACATATTATGTATTATAATACATAATGTATTATTATAATATCATCTAATAACATTTTGTGCCAGGGACCCCTGTACCAGATTGTACCAGAAAAATATTCAAAATGTATTGCCTTCTTTTCTTTCTTTTTAAGAAAATAGTTCTACAAGCTCACATTGTGGGCTTAATCGGTTAACCCAATTAGACCCGAGGCCGATTTTAAAAACACATACGTTTTCTGAAAAAGGTGGTAAGCTATGTCAAAAACATTTATTTTTCAGGATTCAAATTCAAAACCAGCAAAAATAGCAGATCTACAAGCTCAAAACATGTCGCTTCGCACCAGATTTTGAGGTTGTGGATCTGCTACTATAATGCTTTTGTGTGACGTACATATGATCAAGTAGGGCGATAATTTATGAAAAAACACAAAATGTTAGATTATGGAGATAGCGTCTGCCCGGCAACAATGATATATAAAAGACACAGATGCTTTCCTGGAGTGAAAGGTATAAGGCTGTCCAGGTCTAAATCAGTAGACGTGGTCGTCTATTTTTGTTTTGTTAATTTATTTGTAAGTACGGTTCTCAAATTGATAAGAAAATGTCCTTTTTGTTTTTCCATTCAATCCAGGAAAGCATCCGTGTCATTTTAGATTTTAAAAACTGGCTATAGAAGGCGTCTTTAGAATCGTCCCCAAGTGTAATTTGGTTAACAAAATGTAGGTGAAAACATCAGTAGTCAGTGGTATAGGAGTAGGACTCTTCAAATTTGGATGAGCAACGGACACAAAAATCTGAAATCAGAATTTTACACAACAGCATACAATATCAATAATGGCATTTTTATCAGCTTACCATCACAGTCCTGGAATGTTATAATGGCACTCTTGTTTTCGCTGACCCAGCAAATGGACTTGATATCACCACCTCTACTTCTCTTGCTGGAGAAGAAGAGGTTGAGGGCCTCCTTTGACATTGTGCTCATGTCCCCTTGGACCAGGACAGAGTCTGTCACCTCCAAACGATGGGCACCTATCTCTTTGTCCTGGAACTTCTTTGAGGAACACTTCTTCATGAACTCGTTTATATCTGTAGAAATGGAAAGAGCTACTATAATTAAGAATTGTTCAAATATTGGCCAAATTGTCAAAAAAAAACACCCATGTGAAGTGAGGGGCGCTAATATATTAAAATCTAACTCATGTTGCTATGATTAGGTGATGTAATGGTGATGTAAAATGCTATTTATTGTTAATGGCATTTAATGTTTGTGTTAGGGACAAGATGACGTACATTTTCCCTTCATTGTCAATGGCATTTTTAAAACAAACATTGAACTAAAAACAAACATTAACCCTGTATATAGGAGGGGCTAGCGCCACTCAATAATGTAAGGAAGAGGCAAAAATTGTGAAAATAGCTGATCTACAAGCTCAGATCTACAAGGTGTGAACTTGTAGATCGGCTATTTTCAGAAAAGGTATCCGTGGAACCGAAATAAACTAAACTCCTACATTTCAAGTGCTTGTCAGGCGGGTAGGGGATCCCCAGATCAAATATGATTATTTTGCGGGGTCGCAGCCTGAATTTGAGGACCAGTGCAATAAATAAGACACCCTATTTTTAGGGAAATATTACATACCAATGTCTTGTTTGAAGGTGACCACAATTTTGTCTCCATCATCAAGTGTCTCCCAGACATGTTCAGCCCCTTGGCTACAGCTCCCAACGTACCCGGAAACATGGGTGCAGATGCAGCCGTCATCGAACCCACTCAGGACAAAGCGTCTGCAATCAAGGTTCTCAGTAGACTGTTCATCGTAGACGACCACAGATATCCCATGGTCATGTACCTTCTTGGCACAGACCTTGTCCATATCTGAGAGGGGAAAGTAGAGGCAGCAATTTATTCTGTGTTATGAGACCAGAAGATTGTTGCATGCACAGTGGAAAAGATTGGGAATGAGTGGCTGGCCTGGTCATAATGGACAGACGAGCATGAAATCAAATTCATGCTCAATTAAGCACGGGTGAGACCAAATTAAATGAAACAATGACAAATTAATAAACACATCTAATTATCAAATTACACCAAGCGTTTGTACTGTTGGATGCTAAACAAGTAACATCCAAATAGTCATTCTAGTTTGTTGTTGTTATCAAATCAATAATGATAATGAAGCATGGGTGTGAGGGTGGGCACAAGTGATATCATAAAAGAATGATGGGAAACATGCTGCTCAGTTCAAAGATGGCAGAAGGTGATAGGTGGAGGGTAAGAGCTATGTAATGAATGGTCAAAGTTTTATAGTCCGAAAACTTTACCTGCAGCAGGCTGCACGTTAAACACTGCTGTTTGCTGACTACATGTAAAAGAAAATGTTGCCACAATATGTATGTATTATTATTACCAGTAGCATCTCTTGTTGGCAATTGCTTCAAAATGATGAATCAAATTTTTCATTCACAGGTTAATGCTGACATAGGGCTAATGTTGACATAGGGCTAATGTGTAGTTTTATTAGACAGTTGGAGGATCCAGGTACATGTTTAGTAAGAGTGGGTTATGCTGCAAACTGCTCAAAATACAACTGTAAGAAGTATTTATTTTGATCACTGATGACAAGAAGACTGTATGAACCTACACCCCCTTCCTCACCCATGGCTTGATAAAACAAAAAAGGGAAAGAAGGGGCTTTGATTAGAAAATGTATTTATCCGTCTCTCACGGAATTAATGTATTTAGTAAAAGACACATATCTTACCTGCTTGGCAGACCTCAAGCTGTAACATAAATCATAATTTTGATTAATGGAACTTATATGCAAGATCAGGGAAGTAAAGCAGGGAATAAACAATAAATTCATGTGATAGCTAGAGTAAAACTAAAGGAACCTTCTCATTAGCAGGTCTGTACAGGTTCACTTTATCTTTGTCAGGACGAGGAAGAACAGGTGGTTTTAATTTCTTCCCCACTGGGCCTTGTTGTTGGTCGTCAGCCGGCACTTTCACCTGCAGCTCGACCAAGCCGTACGGCTCTTTGAAGTCAACGTGGTGCTTTCTTTTTGACATCACTTTATCGCAGGCTAAGGAAGAAAGAGGAAGTTAGCCATTTTTATATATGGATCTGACCTCGTGACATCATGGAGACCATTAGATCTCCATAATGTTTGTCAGTGGAGAACCCTTGATGTCATCAATATTAAGCCCATATATGCGAATGTCAATATATGACCATTATTGTGACAGTCTCATGATAACCAGTGTGGTTGCCGCGACGCGACTGAGACTTGCAAATGAACCAAGTTGGTACAACATCTCCATATGGACATGTAAAAGAAAATGTTGCCACAATATGTATTATTATTATTACCAGTAGCATCTCTTGTTGGCAATTGCTTCAAAATTATGAATCAAATTTTTCATTCACAGGTTAATGCTGACATAGGGCTAATGTTGACATAGGGCTAATGTGTAGTTTTATTAGACAGTTGGAGGATCCATAGGTACATGTTTAGTAAGAGTGGGTTATGCTGCAAACTGCTCAAAATACAACTGTAAGAAGTATTTATTTTGATCACTGATGACAAGAAGACTGTATGAACCTACACCCCCTTCCTCACCCATGGCTTGATAAAACAAAAAAGGGAAAGAAGGGGCTGTGATTAGAAAATGTATTTATCCGTCTGTCACGGAATTAATGTATTTAGTAAAAGACAAATATCTTACCTGCTTGGCAGACCTCAAGCTGTAACATAAATCATAATTTTGATTAATGGAACTTATATGCAAGATCAGGGAAGTAAAGCAGGGAATAAACAATAAATTCATGTGATAGCTAGAGTAAAACTGAAGGAACCTTCTCATTAGCAGGTCTGTTCAGGTTCACTTTATCTTTGTCAGGACGAGGATGAACAGGTGGTTTTAATTTCTTCCCCACTGGGCCTTGTTGTTGGTCGTCAGCCGGCACTTTCACCTGCAGCTCGACCAGTCCGTACGGCTCTTTGAAGTCAACGTGGTGCTTTCTTTTTGACACTTTATCGCAGACTAAGGAAGAAAGAGGAAGTTAGCCATTTTTATATATGGATCTGACCTCGTGACATCATGGAGACCATTAGATCTCCATAATGTTTGTCAGTGGAGATCCCTTGATGTCATCAATATTAAGCCCATATATGCGAATGTCAATATATGACCATTATTGTGACAGTCTCATGATAACCAGTGTGGTTGCCGCGACGCGACTGAGACTTGCAAATGAACCAAGTTGGTACAACATCTCCATATGTGGAGCTGACTATCATCACCTGGATCTCCATATAATTATGATCACGACACTGACCTCATCAACACCCTGGATAGCCATACAGGTTTGACATACTAGATCTGCATATATGGAGCTGGCCAGCAACTCTACATCTGACCTTACTGACACCAGATTAATAGTTTAACTCCTGCTTCTCAACTGTGACTTTTGTTTCAGTGCGCTTCTCGCCCTCAGGGAGCTTTACTGGTTTTATTTTGATCTGCACAAGATCCGTAATACATTAGAAGATCCAAACACTGATCAGAAGCCAGAAGGTTACATTACAGACAAACCAGAATTACCAGATACAACTGCTGCGCATGCACACACATGCACATGCACACACTTTGAAATTCTCTAGAAAAGTAAAACATAGGCTATCTGAGAATGGTACAGTACTCAAGTAAATGTACTTCGTTACTTTAGTTTGCACTGCAGTTAGCCTAATATCATTAGGTACTAATCCTCAACGTGGGTGCATTCATGATTCACCCAATCATCAATTTTGTACGTATGTCTTTAAATGACTGATGAATTGAAAATGTTGGACTCTGATGTAAACAAACAGTGCTTTTTCTGGTTTTATCATCGTAGCAGATTTGTATTGTACTTTCTTTGAAAGGTACCCATTCTACAAAATGTTAACATGTTCAATCAATTAATCAATCATTAGCCTATTCATATAAATCGAGATATTAAGTTTGAAACATGCCATAGCCTTTTTTGATTGATTGAAAATTGTATTAACAGTTTGCAGAATTACAGTACATTTCAAGCACAAACTCAATACAAAGGCTGTTAACTGTGAGTGGACGACCCAATTAAGCATTACACTTGTTTACAACAGGGTCCACCATGTTCAATTCATCAAAACATTTAGAGACGTACAAATAGACACTTCTATATAGACAAAGAACAGTACAGGAATTCATCATAATGGAGGTAAAAAGGGAAAAGAAACATGTACAGTGAGGAGAAAAGGGGGGGGGGGCGGTGGGGGGGATTCAGATTTTACGGGGGCCAGTTTCGAATTGCAGCCATCCGTGCCCTTTGAGAGCGGTTTTGAAGGAGTCAAGGGATTCGCATGTCTTAATGACTGTTGGTAGGGCGTTCCACATTTTGGTGGCATAGGAGCGAAAATAATTTAGTCCCTTGTTTGTGCCGAATCTGGGTTGAACATGGTTCGTTGCACTCCCTCTGGTGTTGTGGCAGCGGTGGCCGAACGGATAGCGGCGCGGTCTAGATACCGGAAGGTTCCCAGTTCGAACCAGCCGTCCGACACGTTAAAATTACCACCGCTGAAATGCCCTTGAACAAGGCATCAACCACTACGATGAAATGTGTTCTATGAGCAGGGCCTGGCTGGAAACAAGTTCTTGAGCTTAGCCCAGATACCCTGGGTAAATATAGATTTCATTTCATTTCATTTCATTTGTGGGTGTGGACTTCGTTAACATTAAGGAAGTAGCTAGGCTATCAACTTTATGCTGGGTCTGTTTTGAGACACACTCAGTGAAAAACGAAAGTAAAGTACCCTTACCTTTCTCGTCGACAAAGACCAGAAATGCCCTGCGTTTGTCGTTCGGATCGGCATGTATTTCTAATACCTCGCCACCAGATCGCCTTTTGTTGCTGAAGTAGAGTTCTAGTTTGTGTCTGATGTTATCCAGTTCGTCAGGCAAGCCCTCCAATAGAAGAGTGTTGTGCAGCCTGGACATCGTGGAGAGACAGACGGTTCTTATTAACAGTACACCGCAACTGTCAGTCTGTAAACAGGACTCAGGACTGGACCTATCTGACCGTGTGCTCACCAGTTCCTCACTCCTTGACTCATCTGCGAAGACCGCTCTGGAAAACACGCCCGCCTTCACTTTACTTTCACTTTTGATTTTCAGCTTTCTTTAACTTTATTTGAATGCTATTCGTGCTGATTTTGTTTGGGAAAACACAGGTAAGATTTACACTACAAGTTATAATAGCAAGTTGTTAATGTTAAAATAAAATAAATATCTGGGGTAATTTAATAAATAATATATTATAAGGCTATAAGTTTCGTTTTCGTAGAAACACGTACCCTCAAGCCTGAAGTCAAGCCATGGCAGATCTCAACAACGTTATGCTGAACGGAACGGTAAGACTTGAGTGATTTATGTTTAATTATTTAAAATGACTTTAGTGCAAATCTAATGCAGCAATAATTGTATTACCATTTGCTTTCTAGATGGACAATGGTATTGAAGAAGACGAACTAGCTAAAGCCAAGAAAGAGCTGGAGTCGTGGAAGGTATCCCACTATCCCTTTATATTCTTTGGACTTGATATCGTAACTGGTCCGTATTAATATGGCACATACTTGATCAAATTAGAGAACGAGATAATAACCACACGTCTGCCCTTTGCAATATAGCCTAATTTATGCATATTTTAATTTGTTTATTTCCCAGGTCAAAGTTGAAAAGGCAGATGATACCAAATGCAAACTGATTCTAGAGAAACTCGAGACGGACGACACCAAGTCTGAAGCCAAAAAAGAAATGAGCATTCTTTTGGAAAAGATAAAGAAAAGTGAAACACAATTCACTGAATCTATGGATGGCTTAAAGGTATCACTACTTTTCAAATTCACATACGTAGGCCTATCACAATGATTGGTGATACTGATGCAAATATTAGGTAGGCCTATACATTGAATTATTATCCAGCAGGGGGAAATCAGTAAATATAAAAGGCTATATTAATATTTATGTATTTTTGCTGAATATTTATTATTTTGTGTGAATCTATTGGATAGTTTTGCAAGAGAACCAAAGTAGTTGTATATCTGAAACAAAACAAAACAAAAACTTCATACAATTCTACACAAATGTAGACTCACATTGCAAGTGAATATTCTATTGTTTTACAATAATGCATGTACATAAATCATTTCATGTTTAATTTTGCATAGGATGAAATCCTCAAACTTGAGAGAGGTAACCAGAATCTGATATACAAACTGAAGAAATGCCATGCTGAACTTGAATCTAAAAGGGCTGAGGCCATAAAACTTCAACAGAGATTCAAGGTAAATATATACATAAATTCATGTGTACTTTTAACCCAATAAACCTGAGGCCGATTCTACAAATGCCTTCTAAATCAGTAGTTCTCACACTTTCAAGATTTTTTACAAATAGAAGGTGTGTGTGTGTGTGTGTGTGTGTGTGTGAATCTGAAATGGTATGGGACCCTGCCCCCCCACACCAAAAAAATAAATCTCCTGGATTCTCACAGTCCAATGTTGGCAGCCCTGGTGGACCGTGAGGGTATTACAAGTGGTCCCCCAATATAAAACTAAAAAGAGAGAATCAACCAGGTGCTCGATGGATGTGCAAAAAAAGTTTAAAAGTAGGTTGGTGCTTCAAAGATAAATGGGACTGAAATACTGAAGAAAAGAAAATCCGAGCACTCAAAAAGGTGCGGAGAGGGTGGATATAAAATCAAGGTACTTTATTAGAAAAGTTTAAAAAGCCAACATGTTTCGACTCACAAAACCGCCGCCTTTTCTTCAGTTGGTCCCCTAATATAATTGGCAAAACAACATTTTATTGATAATGAGAAAAAGTTTTCATTGTGATAAATGGGAACTGAAAGTATTATTGATCCAAGCTGGATCACCAACCATTTGCCTCTGAAAATAAGTCGTGGTCACGTGTGCCACGAACACTTTTGAGGTTTTCAATTGGGCCCTGATCCAGAAAAGGTTGAGAACCAGTACTATACTGGCTTTGAGTATATGATCAGAGTAAAAGAAAACAAATTTGGCTGATTTCAGAACCCCATTGTGTCTTCATTGCTGTACAGATCTGTGCCCAAATCCCAAAGACTAAGGTGAAGTTTGTCAGGAAGATGGAGGCAGAGGAGCAGGAGGAAGGAGCTGATCAAATCAACGGCGTGTTCACCATCACACAGCGACCCTCTGTGGTGCTTGTGGGGGGGCAGGCTCTCATCACGTTTGAAGAAGAGAAAGGTGGATGTGCATACATTAGTTGGATGATCTGATACAGTGTTATTAAATTAAGTGAGAAAATGAGTTATGAGGTCATAACATAGCCAAGAGTAAACTACAAGGTGTAATTTCGTTGAAATTACCCCATCCAAACATGTTTGAATGTGCTGTGAACACAGTAGAAAAGAGATCCTAGAATTCCAGTCTAGTGTTTCCTGTTCTTACATTGCTGTTGTTAACAGAGTGGATAAGGTTTTTTATGGCTTGTTACGACTTTATGAACTATAGACACGTTATGACCTTTGTGTTTGTTTGCATGTTTCCAGCAATCAAAACATGTTCTTTGCAATTTCTTTCATGCTATGTTCTGTAGTTTTTAATGTTAGTTATGTAAGATTCTGATGGTTGTCTATCTTGTGATTAGAATAAATACATGTTTTTTAATATATATATTTTTAATTCCTAGTGACGTCTCAGATTCTGAAGATGGCCAAGTGCTCTGTTTCTTGTGAGAAAACAAAGCTGGATGTGATACCAAAAAGTCTCACCCTGGAGCCCTCTGTAAAGTTTGAGGCAAGTTATAATTCAGGGAGCACATAACATGTGGTGCACATTTAATGTGAATTCATTGTTTGGATGAAAGGAAAGCTCAAAATTATGATTCTTGAACAATGTGTGTCATTGCGTATGCGCAACACTTGCAGGTTCACATTGACGTTTCCAAGAAGCAACTGAAGTTCTCCAACGCACCGCCCTCCATGCTGGAGGAGCGAATGAAGGACCGGCTGGAAATGAGCTTCTCCAGACCCAGCAGAGGTGGAGGCGAAGTGGAGAGAGTTGACTATGACAAACATAGTGGCTCTGGTCAAGTCACCTTCCTGCAATCTGGAGGTACAACAAAGCCCGAGTCATCCTACATCGCACGTCGAAAATAGCAGAACCACAAGCTCATTGGCATGGGGCATGCGCTACACGCCTTGAGCATGCGTGTCTGCTATTTTTGACATGCAACATTGTCGTGTGACAGAGCATACATTGGGCTTAAGTGTTGTGTGTGTGAGTCTGTCTTTGACAGTGGTTGTGCATGGAGGCATGCTCAAGTGTCTGTCAGATTGTGATATTGTTCACACCTTTTTATTGTGCTGGATTATATATTTTATAATAAAAGCAACAACAAAAGAGGTCATTCATACTAGGATTAATTTATACTTAGTCACACCACAAAGTGTCTTTTGACAAAATGCTTTTTCATCTGGGAATATGTAAGTGTTGTCGAGTGACACAGTGTAAATGGGCCTATAGATTTAACTGAGAAAGCTCTTGTGTTGTTTCCCCTGTAGTGGCTGAGAACCTTGCCCTGCGAGGGAAGTATTGCGTCAACCTGGACTCTGAAGTCAACGTGAAGGTTGAACCGGTTTATAGCTATCAGCTACGGAAGTTTCAGGTAAGATAGTACAAAGTGTGGTTCATCTACCATTCGCTTGCCCTCCACTGCTCTAGAATAGCCGAATCCGCAGAGTGGTGCCCTGTAGGCTGTAGGCAATCAATCCTGTGGTGTCTAATGTGACACCGCAGTCCGCAGCTATGATCCACAGGGCACTCCTCTGTGGATTTGTCTACTAGTGAACCTGCTGTGATGATGAGCCTTCGAGCATTTGTACTTTTGTATCATGAGCCAGTGTTAAGAGTAGAGTAGAATGCAATAGAAAATGTATTGTATACAGTGGAGATATAGCCTGACACTTTCATTTCGTTTCACTTCATTATTCCGATTTATTTTTATTTTGTAATGGGCGTGGCTAGCGAGGGCTGGACTGAGCTAGGCTAGTGGAGATATGGCTTTGACCTCATTGTGATCAATTTAAAAGCAGACAAGACACAATGAATACACAGACTCCAGAAGACATATTCCAGGTATTCCATATATGCTGACTGTAGGCTATATGTGCTGTACAAAATGAGGTCAAATAAAAGTGGACTAGCAGGTTTATTCTCACCAAGGCACTGTAAAGTGAAAATTAAAGTGACTGAGACATCTCACAGCATAGTTCCGATAATATTTTCCTCCTTCACCTTAGAGATGGTAAATGATGCATTTATATAGCACCTTTATCCAAGGTGCTTTACAGAGATTGTGCATTACATTCACCCATTCACACACACATGCCGGAGAAAACCATGCAAGGCGGGAGCAATTAGGAGTTCAGTGTCTTGCTCAAGGACACTTCGACACTAACTCTGGGTTGGAACTGGGAACCTTGCGGTTCCCATCCGGTCACTCTACCCCTGAGCCACCGCCGCCGCCGAGATGTGGCAGTATAGTACATCATATATGCATTCAAGCCTTTTGGAGAAGAATGATACTCATTCAAGGCTCAGACACAAAGAGCCATATGGTACATGAAGGAATAGTTAAAGTTACAGTAGGCAGACCACCTCTGACTACTGCACATGTGCTAATTATATTGTATTTATTAACATACTGATTGTACTGTACCTGTTTGAAATGAAATGTGTCATAATCTACATGTTCAGTAGATGGCAGTGTTGCCTTTGAGGAGATATCCAAACTCAACTCAACCCTAATGCTTTACCACTTGTTCCATGCAGCAGTGGTTCTCAAAGGGTCAGGACCCCCAGGGGTCTTTGGGGAGGTTCCAGGGGGTCCCCAGCAAAATTAGTTAACACAATAATTTTAACCACTTTATCCATATTTAATAGCTTGGCCGATACAAGCTAATTTCATAAATCCTCTCTTCTGTGGGTCCCTGACATATCAATTGTATCAGTGTCTATCGTTGTATTTCTCAATATGCTTAGACATATTCAAGGAATACATGGCAATTAGCTGCAAAGACTAGATTTGAGATTATAAAATGATCCAACGCAAAATGGGAATGAACAATAGCAAATCAGAGATAAATCAATGCATCATTCAACCTTCCTTTCCATAAACACCTGTTGTCGTGATTGATCTCAGACGTTCTGCGGCATACCAAAGCGTACCATCCTCCTGGACGACATCCAGGACCTGGGCGATGATGAGGACCTACAGGACCACCTGGAGATCCACTTCCAGAAGCCCAGCAACTACGGCGGAGAGGTGGAGTGCATCAAGTACGTCTCCGCTGGCAAGACCCTCCATGCCTTCTTCACCGAGGACAAGACTGAAATGGAGGCCTAGTTTTTCATGTGGTTTCATGTGGCTGCTAATTACAATAATGCAAGCATACACTCAAGTCAATCATTTAATAATAATAATGCAACCTAAAAAAAAATCAATTATGTAATATAATTAATAACTGGTGAAAAAAAATATTCTGGTGAAAAAGGTGTTATGCACATCACACAATAATGAAAAAGTAACATAGGACTTTGGAAATAGTATCATATCCTATGACATTTGGGCTCAAATGTCATACGTGAATGAATGAATGTACTTATTACGTATGTGACAGAAGAAAACGTGAACCGTCTTTTGACAGTAAGTAGGTAGATTAAAGCCACATTTGTGTTGCCCCGGTCCGTGAAAGTAGAAGCACAAAATATGTTTATACGTAAAAGTGCAACCATTATGTATAATTAAGTGTGGAACTAGTGAAGGATTGATTGATTGAATGATTGATTGATTGATTGAATACTGTTAAGATTGTTAACATTACAGGTAGTACAGTCAAAGGTTATGCTAAAAGGACAATGTTTCCATTGTGGTCCACTTTTTGTGTACTCCCACTTGACACCACAGTTTAATGTTTTGTTGATGTGCTTACAATGCCTTAGAATGTGAACGTTTGTAGGTATTTTACTCTCATGTGATTTATACTACCCAAATAAAGCATATATAATAGTATTCATTGTGTACTTGTGGTTATTTACACCAGTGGGTTTTCAAGCCTTTTCATATCAAGGTCCATTATTGTTGGTCCGTTTGACCACCATTTGATGAGATTTAGCCTCTCAGACCCAAAACTAGAATATTTTGTTGTCTTGGATAACATTTTGTTCCACAATTCCATGTTGGTAGCATAGGAGAGATAACGTGAAGACATAAGGCAAACAATCAACATTTTCTAATTGTGTAGACTTAAATAAAGTAATGCAGATGTTCAACAATAATTTAACTGTTGATAGTGTAACATTAAACCAAATGTACCCGTAAGGGTCCGTTTGGTTTAATTTTACACAGGTCCATTTGGTTTCATTTTACACTCTCAAAAGATAAGATCTTTTTCCCCCTCCAAATGTCTTCTGCTATTGCAATGGAAAATCTGATATTTTGGCCAAATGTTCAGCTATCATACATGCCTAGCCAGATATAGGGGCGCTAGGGTTCATATGGTTTATAACAGTTCACCCCCAAAAATTGTAGATTTATCTATCAATTATTACACACCCCATGAAACCTTGAATTCATGGAGATTTATTTGATTTTTTCGAAATTAAAGGAACGAAACATGTATATTTTAAACTGGTTTAACTTTATTTCCATAAAATTGTTTCATTGGACAGGAAAAACAATTACAGCAGCAAAGGTATGAACTTCAAATTAGTTATGCATTTTCATAACTGTTTGCCTACAGTATCACCCATGTATCTAGTCACAACTACTATATTTTACACGATTTTGTAAATTCAATTAGAAAAGAAAATGAAAAAACAAGGGTATACTTATCTTGATAATGTCAATCAATATAATTGATCAGCACATATTTTTGTATATGACTCGCAGTGTAAATACAGCCTATATTGCACAGTATCTTTGGTTGTAAAACACCATATTTCTCCCACAGTGTAGCCATACCGGCATAGTGCAAATATATTATTCTATTGTTTATCATTAAAAGTTACATGTTTGTGCTCAGGACAAAGAGTAAGTCACCAGGATGCTCACACACTTTTTAAATCCTTTTCACGAGGGGCTGATAAGAGAGCAAAAGTGTCATGTGGCCTTATGATTGTTTCTTCCCACTGTTCCTCACGATGTCTTGAATGTGATCAGATAGTCAGGATAAGCGCCTGCATCGCAAAACACCACGTAGATGAAAGGTTTCAGTGGGTTGTCTACTGCACAGTCATGCAGGCCTTCGGCCAGGTTACGGGGGTTGAGAGGTGATGGCTCCAGCATGCCCCCGGTCCCTTCGCATGGTTTCCCAACCAGGACTCGAGCATGATAGATGTACTTGAGGCCATTGGCATCAGGGTTGGAGTAGGCAACTTGTAAAGAATACCAGGATTCTTTGGCGAAATAGGTCCCATTACCATATGCAGTGGCTGAGAAAACAGAATCAAGAGGAAACTCATTGATACCATGAAAATATGCCCATGACGTGTGTGTGTGTGTGTGTGTGTGTGTGTGTGTGTGTGTGTGTGTGTGTGTGTGTGTGTGTGTGTGTGTGTGTGTGTGTGTGTGTGTGTGTGTGTGTGTGTGTCAGAAAGACTTCTTGTGTGCTGGTAATATCAAGTCTTAGAGGAAATTATAGAAATTCTCAAAACTATGTGCATTCGCATACCTACCATTTCTACCACAGAAGCTCCTGTTGAAGCCGCTGACGTTGATCTTTTGGCAGATGGCTGAGGTTGTGCCGTGGTAGAGGTTCATCTCATTCTTGTTGGTGGGGTACCTCTTATCCAGCCACTGTTTCCTGACTGCGTAACGCTGCCACTGGTCTTCATTCTGGATCCTCTGGATCTGTGGACATCGCCAGAGTGATATTGTTCAATTATACTCGTGTCATAAGGAACATTGTGAATTATTTTAGTTTTTATAACAATACAATTCAGGGTGAAAATCAGCAAACACATACCAACCACCAACCTAACTAAAGTATTACCTTGACAACTTGAATGGTTGGTGTGACACCATTATGTGGATTTTGGGATGTTTTAATGAATTCTGTCACAACTTTCTTGTACTCTCCTGAGGTTGGATCAACATCAACTATGTCCATGTCCTTGTTGTCCATCTGGCTCCAGGTCAGTGGAGACTGTATGACAGCTAAGACAGAGGGACATTTTAGTACAATGAGAACATTCTGTATTGTGATACCTACTGTATGAAATACTGTATGAAAGACACTACATAAGCAACATTACATAAATATTAACTAAATATAGATAATTTCTGTATGTTTAAAAAACATGAATAAAACTTAGTAACAATGATAATTAACTGTCAATAATAAATAAACACATTCCTATAAATACAATGTATGTAGGAAATGCCCTCCTTGCCAACCTGAGAGCAACACAATCGGTTCATTATTTTAAGAGAGGACTAAAAAAGTAAAGAACTACCTTTTTAACAAAGCATTTATTTTAGCCACACTGGTTTTACCTCTAGGCTTCATTGCCCTCATGCACTTTGAGATTTACACTAATGTAAAGTGCATTATGAATCAAATCCATGTTGTACCTTTATCAGAATCAGCCTTTATGGTTCTCTTGATCCTTGTGCTGGTTCCTCTGGCATCAGTGCGCTGCATGCTCTTCAGATCCACGGTGTACGTTTGACCACAGTGACTGTAGGTGATGCTGGGCCGCCTGTCACACAGAGCACGCTCCAGGTCCAAGCTCAGGCTCTGGTCCAGCGCTCCCCAGGACTCACCCACCGCCGCCTCCCAACACACTATCTCACGCAGCCTCTTCTCCTCCTCCCGCCTGCTCTCCCTCTCCTTGGCCCTGTGGAGGAACTTTTCGATCTGCAGGACGGCGGCTAGAACGTCGTCCCTCTTCCCTGAGATGGTGGCTTTGTCCTGGGCCGGCGACATGAGCACGCTCACCTAACAGAGATGATAATTATGTAATATAGTGGTTGACATTATATAGTAATAATAAACATTGATATATAATAAAATTATGAAATGAGTACATCATATTTTTTAATAGAGATGGTATGAGAAGAAAAGGGTCCTGCACACTGTCTTCACTTATAGCAGTAGTTTTATTCAGATGACAACGTTTCGGTCTAAATGACCTTCATCAGGTATCTGGTAACATGACCCTTTTCTTCTCATGATTCGCATTTGGTTGCCGGCTCCGACGCACCTGTCTTTGTAGGCGTGCACAAGGCCTTTTTGCTACAAAATAGTGATGGTATAAAAGCCCTAAATACTTAGGGCTGGTTGTCCGATTTAAGAGGACCCGCCGCAGTGGTGTCCGATTAGAACTGTTTGTAAGGCCATGTGTGTGTGTGTGTGTGTGTGTGTTAGGCTGTGCAACAGTGACACTTGGTTGTGAAAACCAACCAAAACCTATGTTCGTGCTCGGACAGACCCAGCCAGGGACAGACGGAGGGACACACATAGCTGTCTATAGGAGTGGTTGCAGCACTCAAAAATAAATAATGTAACTAACCTGGCTCTTCTGGCTGAGATCCACGACGGCCTGCTTCTCTGCCTCCAGCAGCAGCGGCAGCTGGCTGGAGGACAGCTCCTCACTGTGGCACTCCTCAGATATCATGTCGTCCATGATCTGTTTGACTTGGGCCAGGCTGGCAGCAGAGCAGCCCATCACATCTGCCTCCATGGTGGGGAAGGACACGGCTCTGCAGGCGCTGGACAGGCTCAGTGTGTTCTGCTGGGCGGGTGTTGTGGAAGGGTTCGGCGTGGCCGCTGTTGATGTTGTGGGAGGAGGGTGCTGTAACTTTTTGGTCACTGTGGGAATAGTTTAAAAAGCAAATGTGGGTTACAAATGATAGATCGGCTATTTAAAAAACACCCGTGTGAAGTGAGGGGCGCTAATATATTAAAGTCTAACTCATGTTGATTAGGTGATGTAAAACAAACGGTGTCAAAACAAACATTAAATTCTCTTTATTGTTAATGGCATTTAATGTTTGTGTTAGGGACAAGATTACGTACATTTTCCCTTCATTGTCAATGGCTTTTTTAAAACAAACATTGAACTAAAGACAAACATTAAACCTGTATAGGAGGGGCTAGCGCCCCTCAAAAATGTAAGATTTGCTTAACTGCTTAACCACATGAACCCTAGCATCCCTGTTCTGGGGTGAACATTCATCAAAAATTGCAGATCTACTGTACAAGCTCGTACATTTTTGTATCCTCCTCTGTATGTTTTAGTTACCACTAGGTATAACTGTACATTTTCTTCAAATGAAAGGAAACGCCTCGCGATGGGAACAAGAGTAAAGAATAACCCTTCTTCTCTTGCTTGGTCTACCTGCCATCCACCTCTACAGCTGTACAACGGTTGTTATTGGCAAGGAGATTTTGTGGAGAGCCTGGAGTAAAAAGGATGGCCAAGTCCCCCTGGGGGACTCACTCCAGTTAACAAAGTAGAGTTTAAGTGGTTAAACCCTACCACACTGCCACAATATATCCTCTATTCTATAGTGTTCTAAAGGGATTGTCTCATCGTCAATCTTTGATCTGAACTGACCTTTAGGCTTCATGCTTACCAGGTTTCTTGGGAGTCACCTTCTGGAATTTCTTCTTGACCTCCTCAAAGTCCTGAATCATCTTTGTTTGGAATATCACAAAGTGAATGGTTTTAAGAGTTGTGGTTTTGGTGCTTTTCATGTGATCTTCAACTGTGTGTGTGTGTGTGTGTGTGTGTGTGTGTGTGTGTGTGTGTGTGTGTGTGTGTGTGTGTGTGTGTGTGTGTGTGTGTGTGTGTGTGTGTGTGTGTGTGTGTGTGTGTGTGTGTGTGTGTGTGTGTGTGTTTCTGCATTTGTCGTAAGCCCCTTTGGACTGTTTATGTACATTCAGGTACACTCCTGTACGTACAGGACGGTGTGTGAACTGAACTTACCCTCTGGTTTGACTTCCACTGGATGAGGCCGTGCAGGAAGTCCTGGAGGATGTCGTCCTGTTGGATGACCACGAAGAGGAGCTTCAGGACGCTGGAGGCGGTAGAGGACAGATGGTCCATGACGCCCTGCAGGATGGCCTCTACACAATCCAAGCCCGACAGGCCTCCGGTGCCTGCAGTTAACAAGGAAGAGGGAAGGAGGATTTGCGGACCAAATGTAAGGACATTCAAAAAAGTCTCTTTTGTTTTGAGAAAGCTTGGTGTTCAATTGATGACATTGTCAAATCTTTACCCACTGGAAATTGGATTCATACTTCAAAACCAATGTGCTTCTACATGTTTAGTTTACCATTTGATTTCCATGTGTACCTTTTGCTCAAAGAATCAAAGCTCATTTGAATTATATTTAAACTCCATTTTTCATTTTATTTAAGTGTGATGTTTAATATGTTGTCACATGCTGGCTTTGAGGGCCACACTGGAAACAAATGTTTCATTACACTGGGTTTAAGTTATGATGTAATTACTATTTATTTTACGGAATCATATTATAGTTTGTTATAAATTATGTAGCTAAAATCTTGCAATCTTGATAATTTCAGATTATCTCCAGGAAAACTAAAAATAAATTAAGTTATTATTTTGGTAATTCACTTATTCAAAATGACTATATATTGTGAATGTAAGTTGTTTGGTCTCAACAGAGACCAGTGGAAGCAGCTTGTGTCGCAGATCTCGAGGGCACTCGAATGATGAAGTTGTTTGGCATTTTTTCAAAAAACACACAAACCTTGTGTCCTATTATGAGTGAAGTGATGTTACACTGCCACCTGCTGGCTACAAGGCAGTTTTTTTACAGAAGACATTTAATCAGTAAACAGATCGTGTGTGACAATTAGCCCTTCGCTAAGTCCCTCCCCAACCCGCCCTTGTCCAATAGGCATGTTAGCAGCGAGGAGGCAAGCTGTCCTTCTCCCCCATAGAGATGTAAAATGACGGGATTTCTCCATATAAATAATCGATCATTTCAGTAGCAAGAGCATCAAAATGTCTTCTAAATCTAGTCGACAAGGCCTGCAGTAGGCTATGTACCGGGCAATTTTGCATGACATTATTTAAATAAACTAGAAATCCAAGGAAATTACAGAGGGAGAAATCAACTTTTAACGACCACCCGACAGGAGTTTTCATGTTGCACGGTCATTAGTATTATTGCCATCACCTGGGTGGGTCAGTTGTGTAACTTTCTCGACAACACAGCCACGCAAAATAACATTGACAGCTATGAGGTGGCGAAAGCTTGACCTGCATAGCAACAGTTGCTAAACTATTTGGAATGGCATTGGACAATCGCTTTTTGGGGTGGGATTAACAAAGGGCTAATTACCATACCTTCAAATGCAGGGTGTGGGGTTATTACTCAAATCCCCTGATTTAGTGTGGGGTTTACCACTTAAACCCTATATGTGACTAGTTGCATTGGTACGGTTTGGGCTTAAGACCAGTTGTCTTCTCATGGGGAATATGGGGAGACAAAGACCCCCATGTGTCCTGGGCTGTGGTATATAATAACAATATACCATGGCCTGAGGAGCGAGTTATTGCTTAAATCAGTGGTTCTCAGACTTTTTCATGTCAAGGACCCCCAAATTGACACTCGTTAGCACGTGGACACCCGTTCACGGGATCCATCCAGAACGGCTCTAGCAGTGATTTTCAACCATTTTCATTTCAAGTACCACAGGTTTGACCTGAATTAGGCTACGGACCCCCATTTAATGCCATTTCTATCTCTGGGACCCCAATGTATATTGTAAAATCAAAGTTAATTTAACTCTGAGTGTACAAATGGAATCAAATGGACCCAAAGGTCCCCACACACCGAGCACGGTGTGTGGGGCGTTTCTCCATCAGTTTTCCGAAAAACGCGGCCGGTGTGCAACCACCTTAACCCTTACAGCGCTAGCATTTATTGAAAAAAATAGGATGTAATTCACGCCAGCATTTTTTCCAGTCGAGCTCTTATTTTGAAAAGCCACATTTCCAGTCTACCGGAAGTAGTATTAACCTAGGAAGCTGAACGGAGCCTGGACACTGAACAGGCCTTGTTTACAATATGAATCCAAACCGGGGCACTGGAGGGCTCCTCATCGCCGGCTCTGTGCCGTCAAAGAAACGTTGTTTTGACCAAAAGGCCATCTGGGACAAGGAATAGGAGATACAGGTGATTGAAAGAAATAGATAGAATGGATTATTATGGCGACGACGATCTAAGATGGGCGATCCAGTGCTGTTCTAACAACATAGCTAGCTAACCGGCTAACGTAAGTAGCATTATGGCTCGATCGATCGAATGCACTATAAAAGCGCAATTGCCATTAAGGGTCCATTTGGTTCCTAATTATCATTTAGCTGAGGGACCCCCTGGAACACTGTCAAGGACCAAGGAATAATTCCTACCAGTTCCCACAGCAGGGAGGGACAACGTGGTGATGGCTCTCTCTTCGCAGCATTCCAGCACCTTGCGGACGCGTGCAGTGGCGTCCGCTGCGTTGTGTGGTCCCACCATGTGCAGGATGTAGTCACACTGCAAGGCTCCGCCACTCGTCACTCCAACCTGGTCACCTTTCAGTGGCCCTTTAAACATAACCAGAAGGGCAACAAACCAAATCAGATGCCACTACGGTGTATTTTATATAGGAGGAATCAAAGCCACTTCATGCCGACATTAGAAGCATGCCATATATTATACTAGAATACAAGCAGCACAATGAGACAGGCAACAGTAAATCATAACCTCTTCATTCATACACAACATAGTACAGTAGTATTAGGGCTGCGAATATCTCGATTATTTCAAACGTATTCCTCATTATGATTAACCCAATCCAAGCCAGGAAACTGTTTTAAGCACTATAACCCCCTGTGCCAAGACGTAGTTTTATGTTTAAAAATAAAATAAATAAAATAAAATAAAAATTGGCATGGATTTTAATGAACAATAATTTCAGAAACGTAACACAGGAGACTTGTTGTTGTGTTGATTCATTGATATAAGAAATAAAATAAAATGTATCAAACAAAACACCCAACATGAGAAGATTAAGTCAGTTATTGGTTATAAATGGCTTGTAGATGTGCCATTTTCACTAGATATTCACCTACTATGAGTGGAACAATGTTGTTAAATATGTGTACTGTACGCACAGCATTTTGGTAGTGAGTTTTGCATAGGATTGCATACTGCTAGCACCTTTCTCATAGCATTCAATCTGTCTGAGGTTTCTAATTGTACATTTAAAATCAACACTCACGGATGTTTTGACATTCTTGTTCAATTGCAGATCCAGCTGCTTTGAAAATGGCTCCAGAGACACCTACAAATGAAAAAGTGGGGTCTTAATTTCAGTCGTGTCTCACTGTTAGATCTGCAGCTCAAGCTACACGTTGTGTCTGTACACAAGAGGTAGCGTACTAGCGCACCAACCTCCTTTGGAATTGATATCAGCATTGGTGGTATTCACAATGCCTCTGACAGTGTCCTGAGTGATGTCGCCTTTTCTCACTTCAACCCTGACACCGTGGATCTTAACTACAGTGGAAGGAAAATAGACCAAAACATAAATAATGATTAACGACTTCAGCTGTCTTTGTCTGCTTTTTTTTTTAAATGCGATACAATCAAAGATAATTCAAACCTTGATTTGGAGGTAGATCAGACTTGGTATTTGTTGATGCAGCTATTGCCTATTAATTAAAGACATCACATCATGTACAGATTGCAGAAAATACAAAAAATAGAGAAACGAGGAAAGTCACAAATTCTTCTGTAAATAAATGGTTGTAATAGTAAAAAACAAAGACGTGATTCTACTGTACCTGACTGACACTCTTCTTTGGTTGTTTGTTTTTGCAAAAAACATCCCTCATTGCGTTATAAATCTTGTCTTCAAAGGCCACGACAGAGATTCTCTTGAGGCTGGAGGACGCAGTCTGTGATGTGTGGTTTTCCACTGCTTTTAGAATAGCCTCGATGCAGTCCTTGGGGCTAATGCTACCTTTTCCTGTGGCAATAAAACAATCAACACCAAAGAGAAAATACATGATGAATAAATATTAATGCTGTGCCTCTTGAATATTCGTATTCAGAAGTCAATTACGTATAACTGAGTGGGACTATAATATTGCCTAAATATCTACACCAGTTTCATAGTTTGATTATAATGTTCACAAATATCTACAATTTGAAGTAGTAACAATTTCTTCAAATTGAATGGTTCCATTGGAGATGCAGTGGAGTAAAAGGCAAGCGGCAAGTGGGACATTCCAGTGCAAGCGGTGCAGGGGAGAAGTCCCACAAGCAGATGCAGACGAGCAATACAAGGCTCTTGTAGTGGACGGGGAGATGTATGAGGTGGTGAACAGTTTCTGCTACCTAGGGGGACTGTGGACATGCTCAACGCTAATGGAGGGGTGGACCTAGCTTTGACCACAAGGGTGAGAAGTGGATGGAAGAAGTTCAGGGAACCCATGCCATTTCTAACATCCAAGGCCCCATCCCTGAAGATGAAAGGGCAAGTGTACTCTGCCTGCATCAGAAGTGGCATGACGTATTGATGGATGTGCGGTGTGTCACTGAGGGAGAGAGAGACCAGTGCAGAGCTGAGCCAGAGGATGGGAGTGGAGACCATAGTGGATGTGGTGAGGAGAAGGACACTGAGATGGTACGGACACGTATTAAGGAAGGAAGAGAACAATTGGATGAAGAAAGTAATGTCTATTAACTTGGAGGGGACAAGACCCAGTGGCTGGCCTAAGAAGACCTGGCAGACGACTGTAATGGCTGACATGAAAGCACTCGGCGTCGACCATGAGGTGGCCATGGACCGTTCCCAGTGGAAGAAAGCCATATTGAGAACCCAGAGGTGCCTGGAAAGCAGACCGATGATGAACAAAGAGATAACATTTATAGAGACTGGACCTTACATGTACAGTATATGTTTTATATGAATGATGATGTCTTCCCATCAGAGACAGCATTTCAGGGGGAAAAAACTGATATGACAGTATATATTACCTGTGCCGATAGTAGGAATAGCAACGGTGGCAGCCATTTTGCTCTCACAAAGCTGAAGGACCTTCTCTATGGAGACGGTGATAGCGATGGCCTGGCTGGGTCCAACCATCTGAGCTATGTGTTTACAACTCAGGCTGCCACTGCTGGTTAGCACCACACCATCAGCTTTCTGGGAACCTGAGAGCAAACACAATGTCATCAGAGATGGAGACAGTATGTAGTATGTCAAATAAAGTGTCATTTTATTATAGTGATATTACTAAGCCGAACTTTGAAACAGTTTCTCTACCATGTTTGTTGCATTCGTCCACAACAGATTTCCCTGCTGCTTTCAGGATGGCTCCGGACACACCTGTTCAACACAATGTGAAACAATCCATCAACACAGACTTCTACTTTAGAGATGGACTGAAGCAACAAAAGAATGTAGAATTCAGTGGTTCCCAAACTTTTTAGCTCAAGACCCAAAAGAGAAATTAAACGTTTGCGACCCAAACTAGTGAAAATGGCAGATCTACCATCTCACGTGTTGCTTGTTACATTCTTTTGAAAAATCTGAGTTTGTTTAGGAAACAAAACATTAAGGGGTATTTATACTTGACCCACAAATGGGTCCCGACTCACTGTTTGGGAACCAGTGATGTAGATCAGGGGTTCTCAACCCGTGGGTCGCGACCCCTCAAGGGGTCGCCAAATTATTTTGGGGGGTCCCCAAATTATTTAAAAAAAAAAAGAAGAAAAAACTGAATGGCTGTAAAGTGGAAATGAAGAGTTTACATATAGTACACATAGTACATGTATACACCTTCCCTAATGATTATGGTTTCAGTATTTATTTATGGTGTATTGTCTCTATTATTAAGGTTATTGTAGCAGTCAATTTATATTGGGGGTCAGGAGGGGGCGGGGCGGGGGTCCCGAGACGTTGCCAAAGCATTTTCGGGGGTCCCCGGCCAAAAAGGTTGAGAACCCCTGATGTAGATGACCACAAGAGCAAATGAAAGAACACTTTCAGCCCACATTTCAACAGGTCATTAACAATATGATCACCAGTGTTCAGATTGAGATCCTGGTTGGTAACGTTCACTATGATGTCCACGGCCTCCTGGGTGATGTCTCCTTTCTTCAGAGTCACAGAGACTCCACCTATCACTAGTTTGAACAAGACAACAATCAGGTTCCCTCTTTGTTAGTGTAACAGCAGGCCTTCCATAGTATTAATATATTAATAACGTCATAGAAATTAAATTACCTTTGGTGTTTGGGTCTTTTATAAGTGGTTGCGATGGAGACAAAGCACTTTGTGGATGGTGTGCTGATGGTGTTTTGGAGATAATTGTTTGATCGAATCCCTGTTTAATAACAGATAAGACAAGAGGTTTTAATAGTTTTAATAGGATTAATAGTTCAACTGTAACACTTGATATATTATCTGACTATTTTATCTCCTCTCTCAATGTGTAAGTCCAGCAAGGCCTGGAAATTAAAAACAAAAATACAAACAAGGTAAGGAATACAACCGTACCATGCCCTCGACAACTGACTTCAATTCTTCCACAACTTTGGCATCAGAATCTATCAAATGGATGCTTCTCAGAACCCCATGGCCCGTAGTGATGAAGCTGAGGATTCCCACCATAATTGCTTCGCAGTAGTCCTTTACAGGAAATCCAAGTGTGCCACATCCGAGTGCTGACATGCCTATGGAGACACACTGGTTGCTCTCTGCTTGCACCAGGCTTTCATGGACTGCAGTTTGCAGGTAAGTCGCATGAAGACTTGATATGCCCTTTCCCCAAACTGGCATCACTGCATAGATGAGCTTCTTGCATTTGAGGGTTCCCGGGTTGGACAGGACAACATCTCCTGCTGTAAGAGTCTGCTTCTCCCTCTGAAACTTGACAATCACCTGTTTTATCTCTGGCCCTCCAGATTGGAGGAACTGTTGTGCGATGGGGTTGTCAAAGGCCATGCTGTACAGAGGGCAAATCAAGGCATCCAATGTATGCTTGGAAATATCACCCTGATTGAGGGTCAATGTGATATACCCTTCTATATCAAAGTTGCATGGCTGTGTAGTTGTAGCTGCTGCTTGTGACAGATGGAGTTCACACTGCAAAGGTTTCACCCGAGCCATCAACAGCAGCTTATTCTTCTCCAGGATCTTGGCCTCGCCTGCTTTGGAGTACATAAGCTTCTCCGTTAGTATCGTACCGATTAAACGAGTCACCACATCTGTGGCTTGTTTGATTTTATCACTTGCAGCTTTGAATTCACGTGTTGCTTGTTACATTATTTTGAAAAATCTGAGTTTGTTTTTAATTCAAAGATTTGTTTAGGAAACAAAACATTAAGGGGTATTTATACTTGACCCACAAATGGGTCCTGACTCACTGTTTGGGAACCAGTGATGTAAATGACCACAAGAACAAATGAAAGAACACTTTCAGCCCACATTTCAAACAGAGGACATTAACAATATGATCACCAGTGTTCAGATTGAGATCCTGGTTGGTAGAGTTCACTATGATGTCCACGGCCTCCTGGGTGATGTCTCCTTTCTTCAGAGTCACAGAGACTCCACCTATCACTAGTTTGAACAAGACAACAATCAGGTTCCCTCTTTGTTAGTGTACTCAACAGCAGGCCTTCCATAGTATTAATATATTAATAATGTCATAGAAATTAAATTACCTTTGGTGTTTGGGTCTTTTATAAGTGGTTGCGATGGAGACGAAGCACTTTGTGGAGGCAGAATTGCTGATGGAGTTTTCGGGATAATTGTTTGATCGAATCCCTGTTTAATAACAGACAAGACAAGAGGTTTTAATAGTTTTAAGAGGATTAATAGTTCAACTGTAACACTTGAGATATTATCTGACTATTTTATCTCCTCTCTCAATGTGTAAGTCCAGCAAGGCCTGGAAATTAAAAACAAAAATACAAACAAGGTAAGGAATACAACCGTACCATGCCCTCGACAGCTGACTTCAATTCTTCCACAACTTTGGCATCAGAATCTATCAAATGGATGCTTGTCAAAACCCCATGGCCCGTAGTGATGAAGCTGAGGATTCCCCCCATAATTGCTTCGCAGTAGTCCTTTACAGGAAATCCAAGTGTGCCACATCCGAGTGCTGACATGCCTATGGAGACACACTGGTTGCTCTCTGCTTGCACAAGGCTTTCATGGACTGCAGTTTGCAGGTAAGTCGCATGAAGACTTGATATGCCCTTTCCCCAAACTGGCATCACTGCATAGATGAGCTTCTTGCATTTGAGGGTTCCTGGGTTGGACAGGACAACATCTCCTGCTGTAAGACTCTGCTTCTCCCTCTGAAACTTGTCAATCACCTGTTTTATCTCTGGCCCTCCAGATTGGAGGAACTGTTGTGCGATGGGGTTGTCAAAAGCCAGGCTGCTCAGAGGGCAAATCAAGGCATCCAATGTATGCTTGGAAATATCACCCTGATTGAGGGTCAATGTGATATACCCTTCTATATCAAAGTTGCATGGCTGTGTAGTTGTAGCTGCTGCTTGCGACAGATGGAGTTCACACTGCAAAGGTTTCACCCGAGCCATCAACAGCAGCTTATTCTTCTCCAGGATCTTGGCCTCGCCTGCTTTGGAGTACATAAGCTTCTCCGTTAGTATCGTACCGATTAAACGAGTCACCGCATCTGTGGCTTGTTTGATTTTATCACTTGCAGCTTTGACTTCCAGGCAAGGTGGTGCCTGGCTTTTAGAGGGCAATACAGTCGCTCCCAAAGCCTTGATTTCAGTGTCATCAGAGAACATCTTGAGAGACTGGACAAACTCCAACTCCTGCAGTGATTTCAACGGGACATCTGCTGTCACTGGCTTCTTGTCCTCCAGGTAGGCCTTTATCTTGCTCAGAACATCTGTCACCACACCAGAGAATCCACACACCTCAATCTTCTTCCCTGTCATTTTGATGCTAATATTGTGAACATCCTGACTGGATTTAAGATCTTCTAAAAACTGGCTCCAGTGCTTACCCGTGACAATCTTAACTTGTTCACCAGTGATTTCAATGTCTTTGTTTTGTATGACTTCGTGCAATTTGTCTTCAGCTTTACGGATGTCAGCACGATCGCCAATGATTTGAAAGGACTCCTCGCCGGGGATCAATACGGCCGTTATGTTGCTCTGGGCAAAGTGATCCCTTTGGAACTTCTTCAAGTCGAGTGACTTAATGAAGTTTATCAGGTGAGGGGACATGTTCAGGGTTATGGAATCGACACCCTCCAGGGCTTTGTTCAAGATCCCTTCCGCAGCGTTCACAGCGTTCTTCTGTCCCTTAAGGTGAATGGAAAGACTCTCATCATCTTTGGACAGCGTCACGTCGGTTTCCATTTTGCCAGAGGCGAGGTCCCAGATCAGGTCAAGTTTTTCCTTTGTGCCCAAGTGGATTTCTCTTTCTACAGTGTCTCTTTTGATTTGGAGCTCATCGCTGGTCTTCTTCACCACGCTGGAATGGACCTTCTCAAGAGCAGATGTGAAGGCCATTTTTTGGGACTCGTTGCGACTGATGAAGCTGAGGTGTTCTGCGCTGACAGGGACGACCGTGTTCGTCGTGATATTTGTTTGGAGGGACATTTCTCCTGTCAAATCCCTCTGCAGGCTACAGTAGAATATCTGAGCTTTGAGCTCCTTGGAAGAATAGGAGTGCTGCTTCCGCTCTGCCACCTCGTAAGCAACTGCAAAGAATGCCAAAAGGTACACAAAATGTATATTTAAACTATGGATCATCATCATAAATGTGGGCGACAGAATACCTGTTGCCATGTCTGCTTATTATAAGTGACTTTTTCCAATTTAACAAATTAATTATTAAATTAATTATGAATTTATTAGTGAATTAAAAATGCGAAAACGCACCCAGGGCACAGTACCCCCGCGGCCACAAGGGGGGGGCAATATCTCAAAACGGGTAAGGGCTAGTACATAATAATGTATTATTATAATATCATCTAATAACATTTTGTGCCAGGGACCCCTGTACCAGATTGTACCAGAAAAATATTCAAAATGTATTGCCTTTTTTTCTTTCTTTTTAAGAAAATAGTTCTACAAGCTCACATTGTGGGCTTAATCGGTTAACCCAATTAGACCTGAGGCCGATTTTAAAAACACATACGTTTTCTGAAAAAGGTGGTAAGCAATGTCAAAAACATTTATTTTTCAGGATTCAAATTCAAAACCAGCAAAAATAGCAGATCTACAAGCTTCGCGCCAGATTTTGAGGTTGTGGATATGCTACTGTAATGCTTAAAACACAAAATGTTAGAATATGGAGATAGCGTCTGCCCGGCAACAATGATATATAAAAGACACGGATGCTTTCCTGGAGTGAAAGGTATAAGGCTGTCCAGGTCTAAATCAGTAGTTGAAGGTGGTCGTCTATTTTTGTTTTGTTCATTTATTTATTTGTTGAAAGAAAATGTTGTCCTTTTTGTTTTTCCATACAATCCAGTAAAGTGTAAATTTAGATTTCAAAAACTGGCTATAGAAGGCATCTTTAGAATCGTCCCCAAGTCTAATTTGGTTAACAAAATGTAGGTGAGAGGGGAAAGTAGAGGCAGCACTAGTTTGTTATCAAATCAATAATAATAATGAAGCATGGGTGTGATGGTGGTCACAAGTGATATCATAAAAGAATGATGTGAAACATGCTGCTCAGTTCAAAGATGGCAGAAGGTGATAGGTGGAGGGTAAGAGCTATGTAATGAATGGTCAATGTTTTATAGTCCGAAAACTTTACCTGCAGCAGGCTGCACGTTAAACACTGCTGTTTGCTGACTACATGTAAAAGAAAATGTTGCCACAATATGTATTATTATTATTACCAGTAGCATCTCTTGTTGGCAATTGCTTCAAAATTATGAATCAAAACATTCACAGGTTAATGCTGACATAGGGCTAATGCTGACATAGGGCTAATGTGTAGTTTTATTAGACAGTTGGAGGATCCAGGTACATGTTTAGTAAGAGTGGGTTATGCTGCAAACTGCTCAAAATACAACTGTAAGAAGTATTTATTTTGATCACTGATGACAAGAAGACTGTATGAACCTACACCCCCTTCCTCACCCATGGCTTGATAAAACAAAAAAGGGAAAGAAGGGGCTGTGATAAGAAAATGTATTTATCCGTCTCTCACGGAATTAATGTATTTAGTAAAAGACAAATATCTTACCTGCTTGGCAGACCTCAAGCTGTAACATAAATCATAATTTTGATTATTGGAACTTATATGCAAGATCAGGGAAGTAAAGCAGGGAATAAACAATAAATTCATGTGATAGCTAGAGTAAAACTGAAGGAACCTTCTCATTAGCAGGTCTGTTCAGGTTCACTTTATCTTTGTCAGGACGAGGATGAACAGGTGGTTTTAATTTCTTCCCCACTGGGCCTTGTTGTTGGTCGTCAGCCGGCACTTTCACCTGCAGCTCGACCAGTCCGTACGGCTCTCTGAAGTCAACGTGGTGCTTTCTTTTTGACATCACTTTATCGAAGGCTAAGGAAGAAAGAGGAAGTTAGCCATTTTTATATATGGATCTGACCTCGTGACATCATGGAGACCATTAGATCTCCATAATGTTTGTCAGTGGAGATCCCTTGATGTCATCAATATTAAGCCCATATATGCGAATGTCAATATATGACCATTATTGTGAGTCTCATGATAACCAGTGTGGTTGCCGCCGCAGGGGCGGAGCCAGGAACTCTTTATGAGTAAGGCAACACCAATACGAGGTAGGCAGGTAGGCAAACATCTCAAAAATACTTTACTTCATGCTGTTTCCAGACCCTTGGCATCTCAGATTTTGCTTTAACCAGCTTGTCAACATCAGGGACCAGTTTCTGAGCTGTTTCATATTGTTATTTGATGTGTGTCAACTGTTGCTCACGGATATGTTGTGCCAAACATACTGAGGAAATTTCTTTTCAATTCTAGATCATATGAAAACGATGTCGTGTCATGTCGTAGCGACATTTACAGACAGCAAAGTGGTGAAATTATTTAGCTTAATTTCCCTTCATCCTTCATGAATTGTCCGATTCCTGCACGTAACTGGGGGGGAAAAAAACGTTTCACTGTTGCAATGTTCACAGCATGACTCCAGTTACTGTCAACCTCAAGTCTGAATACGTTGAACACATGGTTTTCCGTCGTAGTGTCCGTCATATCCACCAACTCATCCGTGCGTGACAGTCAAAGATGAATCAACAACAGTAACACCACAAATAAAATATTGCCAACTGAGCGATTCAGCAACATCCGTCAAGTCAATGCTCTCATTATTGAGATACGCGTGTGAGAGAGACTGGGGGAGAGAGAGAGAGAGATTTTGATTGTCTTGTTCCACTTCTGCTTTAGCAATGTAAATGTACGTTTTCTCATGCCAATAAAGCTCAATTGAATTGAATTGAATTGAATTGAATTGAATTGAATTGAATTGAATTGAATTGAATTGAATTGAATTGAATTGAATTTAATTGAATTGAGAAAGAGAGGCAGCATGGGCACACTTGAGCCGACAGGCACGGCCAAAGGAAGCTGACTCCCGACGTCTTTCCGGCTTTTTAGACAGCTGGTCGATGGAAAGGAAGCTCCACCCACGCGTCAGGTTGCCGCGCCGGACAGATTCCCGGAAAAGCTTGCCCCAGCGGCAACCTGCCACGTGGGTGGAGCTTCTTTTCCCAGCTGTCTCTGTAAGGCCAAAGGAAACCTCACAGACTGTCAGGCCTAAACAAACGGCAATATTGCAGAAGGACTTCAGACCACTATACACTCAACCACCATGATGCTCAACAAACAGGCTGGGCATCCTCCCTGAACATGGCATGTAACAACAGCACTCAAAATGACATTGTAAACATTATGCAACGCCAAACTGACATCACCACAATGCTGGTACAGCAAAATCTAGCATCTTCCCTACCAGTGAGAAACATACCCATATTTGATGGTGATCCTCTTCAATACCATTCTTTCATCAGATCCTTTGAAAATTGTGTACACCAGGGGGCAACCAAGAGACCTTGTGACAAGTTGTAATAGTAGTGTAATAGTGCCACCCCATTCGACTGGTATCATACCATTGAATGGGGCCAGTATGGCCGTTATCATACTTTGCTTTCTGAACATTTAATACAACTAATACAGAATTGCTTCTGCTTATATGGACAAAATCCATGATTGGCCTATAATTAAAGCAGAATATGTCAAAGCACTGCAATCCTTCTCTCTCTTCTTGAGAGAATGCTCAAATTTAACACAGAAAATCATGCACATGAATGAGTTGGACATGCCATGAAACCGAAATATTGTCATGAAGCTGCCTTACAAGTTGAGGGAGACATGGAGGAATGTTGCATGTGATTTACGGGAGCAACGTGGTTGCAGAGCATTGTTTATTGGCCTTGTGAAGTTTGTTGAAAAACAAGTTAGAATTATCTCTGACCCACTGTTTGGAAATATTCAGGATTCAAGAAATACCAGCTACAACAAGACACTTCCCACTGTCAGTCAACCAAGGCAGAGGAATCAGGGCACCTTTGCCACCAGTGTCACTGCAGTGAAAGAGGGAAACCAAAGTCGCATCAAATGTTGTTTATTCTGCCAACAAACCAGCCATTCACTCGACACTTGTGCAGAATTTGAGTCCAAGACACAAGAGGACAAAATACAGTTCATAAAGGAACATGGGATTTGTTTTGGATGCTTGAAAGTGGGACACACAGGCAAATTTTGTGCGCATCGATTGGACTGCAGTGTGTGTCAGAAAAAGGCAACCATCAGTCCTTCACATTGAGCATAATGAAGCTCAGGAACCTGTGAGTGATACATCTTGTGAGTCTCAGACATGTGGCCATATAGGGGCCGGAGAAAAGGACAATGCTGTGTTTTCAATTGTTGCAGTTCAAGTTCGAGTTGTGCAGACATATGCATTTTTGGATCCGGGGAGTTCTGGTACCTTTTGTACTCATAACCTTGCAAAGAGACTGGGGCTAAGTGGCAAGCCAGCGAGTATTCTATTAAGAATTGGGCAAAAGAAAATTGTGAGTACCAGTGTATTGTCTCACTTGGAAGTATCTGGCATGGATATGAATGATTTTATTGAACTGCCAAATGTTTTAACCCATCAAGCTTTGCCAGTGTCACGAGCGAACATTCCACGACAGGATGAAGTGGACAAATGGCACTACTTGAAGAACATAAAGCGGCAGATGACTTGGATGCAGATGTGGATATGCTCATCGGAACTAATGCAGCAAAAGTGATGGAACCATGGGAGCTGATCAACAGCCAAAATGAAGGACCATACGCAGTCAGAACAAGAGTTGGCTGGGTCATCAATGGACCACTCAGGAGTGGAACTAAGAGCAGAGTTAAAACTGGCTGCTCTGTTGTCACAACAAATCACATATATGAAGAAAAGCTCATTAAACAACACAACCATGCTTTGAATGAAAAAACATCAGAGGGGCAATTGGAATTGGAAATGCCTAGAGAGGACATTCAATTCATGAAGATGAGAATAACAGAAACAAAAAAATGGACATTACATTCACTTTTCAGAGACGAGGACCTGGTCTTGCCAAGTGATCGCTGTGTGGCAGAGCAGCAACTTCAAGGCCTGAAGAGGAAAGGCCCATATTTGCCTGAGAAGGAGTGGCCTACACTGGAAATTGATTCAGTGGCCCATTGCCTCCCTCAAGCCCTGAGCCCTGAACCCTCATTGACTTTAGTGACGTCAGCTGTAAGTGCTTGAGGGTGAGAGGCTGCAAGGGCTCCAAATTGTTGTGAAAGGAATGGGACAGCACTTTGAAGATGAGTCCGCCATTCATGACACTTTGCATCACTTTATACAAACTGTCCTTATTCACAGCCAGTGCCTACATGTTTGGCCTATTTATACATGTCTGTCATGTCTATTTTAGTATTTAAGCTGATTGTTTTATTATTAGTTTCATAAATACACTTTCCTGTGTGATAAGGGTTGTAATATTCATATATAATATTCATTATAAATTGCATTTCCATATTCTTTTACTTTGCTCATCATTAGTCATTTCTCATCATGTTTCCCTTATTATTATTGTTATTAAATATATAGCCTATCCTTCCATTCCGTCTCCCTTTGAGAACAGTGAGAAAGCACTATTGTGTTGGACCAAGCAGTCCTGAAAGGACTTGGTCCTTTTTTGGAATTGCTATTTATTTTCTTCCGCCAACAATAGCAGTTCTGGCTGAACCGTGCAGTCGGTTTTCGCAAAATTTGGAGATATGGTAGAGGGCCATGCCAAACGGTGAGGATGCGAAGCCCACAACCATTGGCCAAAGGGTGGCGCTATATTGAAAATGCAAACTTTGACCAGGCATAGCTCATGAACCGTTTGACCGTCGGCAATGAAACCTCGACACACATATGCGTCTCCTCATGCCGAACAAGTTCCGTGCTGTTACTTTTGACCTCTGACCTCTAGATCACCCGCCATTTTGAATTATATGAAAATCAATTAAAATGCATCTCCTCCCAGGATCTTTGATCAAAATGCACGAAAACTTCTACACGTGAACTTTGGACCTATACGCAGGGCTCGACAGTGCGACTAGGTACTCGCATTTGCGAGTTAAAATATCACCGTGCGAGTTGTCAAATTCACTTTGTAGCACCCGTGCGACTACAGAATTTGACCGTTCAATCGTGATAAAGACAAGGCTCTACAGCAAGTGCACAGTCTATAGTCGCGGTTCTATACCTACATTTATATTTATATAGTACAGCGGTGTCGTTCGCCAAAAAGAGCAGATCTACAAGCTAACAACGTGTCGAGACTCAATGCGGCGTTCATTTGAAGATCTGTCCCTTTTGCTCCCACCGCCCCGCCCCTCCATGTGTTGCTGTTCAGTACTTCTCTTCCCTGTCAGCAGCGAACGCAGCAGGATAGCATGATAGCACAGAAGGAGTTGCTAGGACCCCGACACGTTGAATACTAAAGTTATTTGGAAAGTTTAATGTTCAAACATCACTCTATAACTTTTAACCAAACGTGGGTGAAACAGCGTGCAGCCGTGCACGCAAAGAGTGCACGTGTGCACGGATTCTACCAAAACAACCATCGCTCAGCACCTCGCTTACAAAATCGTGTGCGCAGCGCAAATGATAATACGAATGACCGACTTGGCTGGGTACATATTAGTCAGTAGCCTGCATAACGAGCGACGGAAAAAAGGCAAAGATCCCCCCACTACCTCCTTCCACCACGCCGAGGTGTATAGCCTATGTACGATGGTCTGAACTGAAGCAGTCAAAGCCAAGGAGAATGTTACAATAATAATAGTACCATCGAGTAGCCTGCGCCCTGCACCGAATCTCACACTCATAGAACAGCAGGATAAAAACGGATAGAAAGTCTGTCTGTCCATCCATCCATACATGAGCAACATAAAATGAATTGATTATCCATCTATCTATCCATCTATCCCTCTATCTATTTGCATAAAAAACTAATAGACTATCAGCATAAAAACAAATTGATTATATAGATTATATAAAAACAAACAAATCCAGATGAATATCAATATTGTGATCATTTCTGAAAGATTTTTCATATTGCCCGCCCCCTACCTCATATCACTGTATTAAAGAAAAATCACACCTGTGTGAAGTGAGGGGCGCTCTTATCATCATACATCATCATGAATCATCTCATATTGATGACATACATTGTCCTTTCAATGTCAATGGCGTTTAATGTTTTGATGTTTAATTTACGTCATATTTAGCGGAATTTTGACCTAATTTCTCCTTTCATTGTCAAGATATTGAGACGTGTGGGGACTACAGCTGTATATAGGAGGGGCTAGCGCCCCTCAAAAACACATTATTTGATAACTTTTCATCGTGCTCCTAAAATAATTTGTGTGCTACTAGATTTTTCAACTTAGTCGCACACGTGCTACTTGGAAAAATGCTAAGCGTCGAGCCCTGCCTATACGGACATGGGGAAGTATAGTACGTTTTTTTAAGTGAAAGAATGAAGGTTTTATGAGCCAATGAAAATTGCTGTTTTGTGAAATTTTGTCTTTACTTTGTTCTGTTGTAGTGCCTGTGGCTTTGCTGACCTCTGCTGGTCTAAAGTGCCTCACCTGTCAATCACCTGAGATTTCTGGCTGCCACACCCTTAGTCAGCTGTTCTTACTTAGTTGCAGGCTATACACCCAAACTGAACAGTTGTGTTCCCTTTTTGTTGCTGTTATTAGTTAAGTTTCAGATGGGCTGGTCGTAAGTATTCTTGTCAATCAGTCCCTGTTTTGCAATGCAGGATTTTAAATAAATGTGTAATATCTTTGTAAACTTTTGATCTGACTTTGTGTCCTTTTATGTTAGCCCTTGGTTGAGCCAAGTTTAAAGGGCCGTAACAATGCTAGAAACTGATTTGTTTAGTGAGAAACATGTATAAAGAACTTGATCCTGATCAAATCAGGTTCTTTACTCATGAATTGATAGATTATTTGATGTTGTACAACAGTGATTTTGAAACAAAGACTGATTTGGACACCTGGCCTTTCAGTTCAGGTTTTTTGTGTCCTGAAAGGATTCCCTTGCATGGATGGTTCTGGTACCGGATGGTACCCAGACCTGGCGAGCCGACCCAGAACTCTGAACCCCCCTTCACCTACAAATGTGGTAATCTGGTTCTCCAAATTGGAGAAAGAGACTGCTTTCCCTGAACTGAATAGGAACTGAACTGGGACTTTTCAAGTCAACAACTTAAAGTGGGCCCCATTTGTTTGTTTTTCATGAATGTTCAAAGCTGTTTATTTTCTCTGAAGTTTAATAATATTTTTTCAGTTAACCTTTAATCCCTGTTTCAGACTCATTTCATTGGTTTTCACTCATTGAGCTCCTCATCCGAATCTGGTATATTTTCTGGTTTATACGCAGTCAATTCATAAATCTTTATACCCACCTTATCATTAGTTATCCTTGTGCAACTTGCTACAAAAACACTGAATGATTTTGCTTGTTAGCTCGGTAGGTAGAGCTCTTGCCTTTGCAACACAAGGTCATGGGTTCAAATCGGGGCACCGCCAACTCTGTGTATGAGTCTTCAAGAACCTGTACCTGCCCCCCACTATAAAAAAACGACCCTGTCACAATTCCATGGTCTTTTTCTCAAGTTTAGTCTTCCATGTTTCTTGTGCATATTATTCTTATTGCCTTCCTGCTTGGTCCGGCCTTATCGCTGCTTGCAGCGATCCTTTTCTAGTTGACATTCTAACCATACATAACTAATTTGCATACTTAAATGATTGACGTTCGGAGGATCCCCCTCATTCCCCTGGTAACGCTATGAACTGTGGGTAATTTCTTTGCCAAAGTCAGCATCGATGCTGACTTTGGCAAAGGGCACATAAAGGGGCGGGGCTGAGCCCTCACTGACTTACCGATTTCAAATGGGACATCCCTCAAGCCCTCGCAGACTTCACATGAACGTGCAGCTAAGTCAGTGAGGGCTCATTGAGTCAGCAAGGGAGTGGATTGGGATTGGGCCTGAGACTCCCATTGATGACCCAGGTCAAAAGAGAAGCAGTGAATGCCATTGTTAAGGCATTCTGGTCAAACAAAGATTAAAAATACGTAACGGCTTCTGCGCCAAATGAAAATTCGCTGACGTTTCCGTTGTCTCCTATAGCCGATATATTCTTCTTTTGAAACATCTCACCACCACCAAAAGGCCGCAGTACGGCCTTTTCCGAGGGTATGTATGTCTGTATACCATTTTGCGTGGGATAGATGCAAAGGGACCCTATGTAAAGTAAACAAACTTTACAGAGGGTCCAGAGAGGGGCTAGGCTATGGGCGAGGCTATCAACTTTATTCTGGGCCTATTTTGAGACTACACTCAGTGAAAAACGAAAGTAAAGTACCCTTACCTGCCTCGTCGACATAGACCAGAAATGCCCTGTGTTTGTCGTTCGGATCGGCATGTATTTCTAATACCTCGCCACCAGATCGCCTTTTGTTTCTGAAGTAGAGTTCTAGTTTGTGTCTGATGTTGTCCAGTTCGTCAGGCAAGCCCTCCAATAGAAGAGTGTTGTGCAGCCTGGACATCGTGGAGAGACAGACGGTTCTTATTAACAGTACACCGCAACTGTCAGTCTGTAAACAGGACTCAGGACTGGACCTGTCTGTCTGACCGTGTGCTCACCAGTCACCAAACTCACCAGTTCCTCGAGGAATCCTCACTCCTTAACTCATCTGCGAAGACCGCTCTGGAAAACACCAGGCCCCGCCTTCACTTTTGATTTTCAGTTTCCTTTAAAGCTGTTATAGACACGTTTCCAGTGTTTGACACATAATTCAAATAGCTCCACCCGGACCCCCCCCTCATAATTTCAATAGGCTAAGGCTTACATATTAAATCATAAACATACTATTTCACATGAACAATGGTGAAACTAAGATATGGGGATAATATTATACATTGCAATGAAATCGCATCGCGTTTTCATTATAATACTGCTGGGTTGAACACACCGTCACAGCCTCGCGCTGCAATTGGCTAAAGGTTTAAATTCCCTGCGACGTCCCGACTAGTAAACTGTTTGGTGGAAAGCCTGGTGAGGCGAGGTTAGTAAACTGTAGTGGATATAAACAGTGCATTCAGCCAGAGGGGGCCAAAGGGAGAGTGTGCTGTTGCAGAACACCTCAGCATCATAATATTGGGAAAGATAGAGGGAAAAAAGCCCAAAAAATACATTTATATTTTACATTTTGGCTGAAAACTTGTCTATATCTTTATTTGAATGCTATTCGTGCTGATTTTGTTTGGGAAAACACAGGTAAGATTTACACTTAATATATTTGTGCGATTGTGTGTGTGTGTGTGTGTGTGTGTGTGTGTGTGTGTGTGTGTGTGTGCGTGTGTGTGCGTGTGTGTGTGCGCGCGTGCGTGCGTGTGTGCGTGCGTGCGCGTAGGGGAGAGGACAAGAATAAAGCTACATTCTCTTCCTGTCAATCCCTGCAGGTCCCATAACTGAGCGAACAGTGTGTTGCACTCATTTAAATCCATAAACAGGTCCGGCCGGTTTAAAAGAATACATAAACATCCTGTACTAGTACGCATCGGCTTGTTTTTTACGGGACTATGGGATTGTCTATGGGAACTTGCTAATTATAATAGCAAGTTGTTAATACAAATATATCTGGGGTAATTTAATAAATAATATCAATATAAGGCTATACGTTTCGTTTTCGTAGAAACACGTACCCTCAAGCCTGAAGCCAGGCAGATCTCAACAACGTTATGCTGAACAGAACGGTAAGACTTGTGATTTATGTTTAATTATTTAAAATGACTTTAGTGCAAATCTAATGCAGCAATAATTGTATTAACATTTGCTTTCTAGATGGACAATGGTATTGAAGAAGACGAACTAGCTAAAGCCAAGAAAGAGCTGGAGTCGTGGAAGGTAATAATAATAATAAACTTTATTTATATAGCACCTTTTTTGACAGTGTCACAAAGTGCTTAACAATATAAAAACAACAGTGTTACATAACAATCAATAACAATCAAACAGCAGGCAGAATACAATTACATTATCAAGGGAATTAAAAGCATACATTGGTTATGGGTTTAAAAAGGCTTTCCTATAAAAGTGGGTCTTTAATTTAGTTTTAAAAATAGCCAAGGAGCTAATAGACCTCAGGGCCAGGCAGAGGCGTATCTACAATAAGGCGAGGGCAGGCGTCCGCCTGTCCAAATCCATTTCTGGCCTGGCCAAAATCCATACAATGAGAAAAAAAGTAAATGCATGCCTTTCAGCCTTTGTATACTACTCGTCTGGCAGGTATATCTCTTGACAATTAACACATCTTGCCTGTCCAAAATGTAATTCTTGCCTGCCCAAAATGTAATTCCTGGAAACGGCACTGACCTCAGGTCAGATGGCAGGCTGTTCCAGAGCCTGGGAGCCCTGCTTGAAAAGGCCCTATCCCCCTTTGTCACCATGTTTGTTCTAGGCACCTCTAGTAGGACTAAGGTAGAGGACCTTAATTGGCGGACAGGCTGGTGGGGTTTAAGAAGATCCGCTAGGTATTGCGGTGCCAGGCCATTCCGAGCTTTAAAAGTCAGTATTAAAATCTTAAAATCAATTCTAAAATGTACAGGGAGCCAGTGTAGTGAGGCCAGTACCGGGGTGATATGTTCAGATTTTCTTGTTCCAGTGATGAGTCTTGCGGCTGCGTTCTGTATTAACTGTAGGCGGTGTATGGATCCTTTGCTGAGTGATAAATAGAGGGCGTTACAATAGTCCAAACGGGATGAAATGAGTGCATTGACAACTTTATGAAGGTTAGGGGTGGAAAGGACTGGTCGGATTCTAAGATGTTGCGTAAATGAAAAAAACAAGTGCGCACCACGGATTTAACCTGGGCCTCAAGACGGAGGTCAGAGTCCAGTAGTACACCCAGATTTTTGGCTACTGGTGTGACATTTGCTGACAAGGAGTCGAGACAGTTTTGTAGGTGGATTCTGGAGGTGAGAGGGCCAAATAGGAGAATTTCTGACTTGTTAGTGTTAAGTTGTAGGAAGTTTGAAGACATCCAGCTTTGAAGCTCAGCTAGGCAGGCATTAAGGGACGTCTATGTTGGGGTTGGAGGTGTTGAGTGGCATGTCAATTTGAGTATCATCTGCGTAGCAGTGGAAATGGATGTTGTGCTTACGGATTATTTGGCCTAAGGGGAGCATGTATATGGAAAAGAGTAGTGGACCAAGAATTGAGCCTTGGGGGACACCGTAGATGAGAGGGGCAGTCGGGCAGAGGTTGAGATGGCATTTCCAATCTCGACAGAGACAGTTCTTGCTGTCAGGTATGATTTTAAGAGCTGGAGCGCAGTGCCACCCAGCCCCACCCATGACTCCAGCCGGCTCAACAGGGTGGGGTAGTCGAACGCCGCACTCAGGTCAAAAAGGACCAGTATTGCAGCATCCCCAGCATCAACAGGTCATTAGTGACTTTTACCAAGGCTGTCTCGGTACTGTGGATTGCTTTAAAACCAGATTGGAATTTTTCTAATAAATTGTTGCTGGACAGGTTAGTGAGGAGCTGAGAGGAAATAACATGTGTCATCAGTTTGGAAATAGGTCTGTAATTAGTGAGGAGGAGAGGATCGAGACTGGGTTTCTTTATGAGTGGGTGAATTAAGGCATGTTTAAATGAAGAGGGGACAGAACCGGAGACAATAGAGTGATTAATAAAGTACCACAGACGAAAAACAGTCTAAGTCCAAATTTCACGAAAAGGCCTCGTTGTCCTGACCCCTTATCTGTCATTTATACATTATGGATAAATAGTGTGGACTTAGACTGTTTTTCGTCTGTGGCATTCATTATATTGAGGATGGATGGACCGACTGTTTCAATTACCTCCTTTAATAGAGAGGTGGGGATTGTGTCCAAATTGCAGGATGAAGTTTTCTTTTGCTATTGTTTTGGTGAGTTCTGACTGAGGGTTATAGGCTCAAACTGGTGTAAAGGGGCAGGAATGCTGGGTGAAACTGAGGTAATAGAAGTGCCATTAGTGGTGGGTGGAATCTGGAGGCGTATATTTAGTACTTTATTGATGAAAAATGTCAGTAGTTCTTCACATTTTTCAGGTGACGATTCGAGTTGAGTGGTTGGTGGTTTAGTGACAGAATTGATTACAGAGAAAAGCGTCCTGGGGTTATTGCTGTTCTTTGTAATAATATCTGAGTAGTTGAATTTGGCATTAATGACAGGTATCCCACTATCCCTTTATATTCTTTGGACTTGATATCGTAACTGGTCTGTATTGATATGGCACATACTTGATCAAATTAGAGAACGAGATAATAACCACACGTCTGCCCTTTGCAATATAATTTATAATTTATTTTAGCCTAATTTATGCATTTTTAAATTTGTTTATTTCCCAGGTCAAAGTTGAAAAGGCAGAGGATACCAAAGGCAAACTGATTCTAGAGAAACTCGAGACGGACGACACCAAGTCTGAAGCCAAAAAAGAAATTATTTTGGAAAAGCTAAAGAAAAGTGAAACACAATTCACTGAATCTATGGATGGCTTAAAGGTATCACTACTTTTCAAATTCACATACGTAGGCCTATAATCACAATGATTGGTGATACTGATGCAAATATTAGGTAGGCCTATACATTTAATTATTATCCAGCAGGGGGAAATCAGTAAATATAAAAGGCTATATTAATATGTATGTATTTTTGCTGAATATTTATTATTTTGTGTGAATCTAGTGGATAGTTTTGCAAGAGAACCAAAGTAGTTGTATATCTGAAACAAAACAAAACAAAAACTTCATACAATTCTACACAAATGTAGACTCACATTGCAAGTAAATATTCTATTGTTTTACAATAATACATGTGCATAAATCATTTCATGTTTAATTTTGCATAGGATGAAATCCTCAAACTTGAGAGAGGTAACCAGAATCTGATATACAAACTGAAGAAATGCCATGCTGAACTTGAATCTAAAAGGGCCGAGGCCATAAAACTTCAACAGAGATTCAAGGTAAATATATACATAAATTCATGTGTACTTTTAACCCAATAAACCTGAGGCCGATTCTACAAATGCCTTCTAAATCAGTAGTTCTCACACTTTCAAGATTTTGTACAAATAGCAGATGTAGGCCTACAAGCTTGCAGCACTGTTGGCTGTGTGTGTGTGTGTGTGTGTGTGTGTGTGTGTGTGTGTGTGTGTGTGTGTGTGTGTGTGTGTGTGTGTGTGTGTGTGTGTGTGTGTGTGTGTGTGTGTGTGTGTGTGTGTGTGTGTGTGAATCTGAAATGGTATGGACCCCTGGTGGACCGTGAGGATATTACAAGTGGTCCCCCAATATAAAACTAAAAAGAGAGAATCAACCAGGTGCTCGATGGATGTGCAAAACAAGTTTAGAAGTAGGTTGGTGCTTCAAAGATAAGTGGGACTGAAATACTGAAGAAAAGAAAATCCGAGCACTCAAAAAGGTGCAAAATTGAGGAGAGGGTGGATATAAAATCAAGGTACTTTATTAGAAAAGTTTAAAAAGCCAACATGTTTCGACTCACAAAGCCGCCGCCTTTTCTTCAGTTGGTCCCCTAATATAATTGGCAAAACACTAACATTTTATTGATAATGAGAAAAAGTTTTCATTGTGATAAATGGGAACTTAAAGTATTATTGATCCAAGCTGGATCACCAACCATTTGCCTGTGAAAATAAGTCGTGGTCACGTGTGCCACGAACACTTTTGACGTTTTCAATTGGGCCCTGATCCAGAAAGGTTTGAGAACCAGTACTATACTGGCTTTGAGTATATGATCAGAGTAAAAGAAAACAAATTTGGCTGATTTCAGAACCCCATTGTGTCTTCATTGCTGTACAGATCTGTGCCCAAATCCCAAAGACTAAGGTGAAGTTTGTCAGGAAGATGGAGGCAGAGGAGCAGGAGGAAGGAGCTGATCAAATCAACGGCGTGTTCACCATCACACAGCGACCCACTGTGGTGCTTGTGGGGGGGCAGGCTCTCATCACGTTTGAAGAAGAGAAAGGTGCATGTGCTTTGAATACATTAGTTGGATGATCTGATACAGTGTTATTATTAAATGAAGTGAGAAAATGAGTTCAATTCAAATTGAAAATGGGGAAAGAATATACATTTGGAGGGGGTACAGCATTAAGTAAACAGAGTTATGTCACATTGCATCGTTATACATGTTACAAAGTTTCAAGTTTTCAAAGAGACAACATGCAGACACATGATTAAATGTGTAACTGTTGAATCATAGGTCAATCAAAAATGTATATATTTCCCTGTATTCCATGGATCATGACGCAACTCCTCATATATGACCCAACCATTTTGTTCCAACTAGATTTTCCACCATTTTGTGTTACCTTCAAAACTCACTTTTTGCTACAACTCCTACAACTTTTTTGTCCAAACTTTACACAAATCTGTACACATTATCTCTGATTTCGTTGAAATTACTCCACCCAAACATGTTTGAATGTGCTGTGAACACAGTAGAAAAGAGAGCCTCAGAATTCCTGTTCTTACATTGCTGTTGTTAAGAGGGCATTCATTACCCATGAACCAGGAGGTGTTCACAGTCAAAAGTACTCCAATCTCACAAACTGATTTTATGGCTTGTTACGACTTTATGAACTATAGACACGTTATGACCTTTGTGTTTGTTTGCATGTTTCCATGTTTTTTAATATATATATTTTTAATTCCTAGTGACGTCTCAGATTCTGAAGATGGCCAAGTGCTCTGTTTCTTGTGAGAAAACAAAGCTGGATGTGAAACCAAAAAGTCTCACCCTGGAGCCCTCTGTAAAGTTTGAGGCAAGTTATAATTCAGGGAGCACATAACATGTGGTGCACGTTTAATGTGAATTCATGGTTTGGATGAAAAGAAAGCTCAAAATTATGATTCTTGAACAATGTGTGTCATTGCGTATGCGCAACACTTGCAGGTTCACATTGACATTTCCAAGAAGCAACTGAAGTTCTCCAACGCACCACCCTCCTGGTGCGTTGGAGAACTGCTGGAGGAGCGAATGAAGGACCGGCTGGAAATGAGCTTCTCCAGACCCAGCAGAGGTGGAGGCGAAGTGGAGAGAGTTGACTATGACAAACATAGTGGCTCTGGTCAAGTCACCTTCTTGCAATCTGGAGGTACAACAAAGCCCGAGTCATCCTACATCACACGTCGAAAATAGCAGAACCACAAGCTCATTGGCATGGGGCATGCGCTACACGCCTTGAGCATGCGTGTCTGCTATTTTTGACATGCAACATTGTCGTGTGACAGAGCATACATTGGGCTTAAGTGTTGTGTGTGTGAGTCTGTCTTTGACAGTGGTTGTGCATGGAGGCATGCTCAAGTGTCTGTCAGATTGTGATATTGTTCACACCTTTTTATTGTGCTGGATTATATAATTTATAATAAAAGCAACAACAACAAAAGAGGTCATTCATACTAGGCTTAATTTATACTTAGTCACACCACAAAGTGTCTTTTGACAAAATATTTTTCATCTGGGAATATGTAAGTGTCGTCGAGTGACATGCTCATGTGTAAATGGGCCTATAGATTTCACTGAGAACGCTCTTGTGTTGTTTCCCCCGTAGTGGCTGAGAACCTGGCCCTGCGAGGGAAGTATTGCGTCAACCTGGACTCTGAAGTCAACGTGAAGGTTGGACCGGTTTATAGCTATCAGCTACGGAGGTTTCAGGTAAGATAGTACAAAGTGTGGTTCATCTACCATTTGCTTGCCCTCCACTGCTCTAGAATAGCCGAATCCGCAGAGTGGTGCCCTGTAGGCTGTAGGCAATCAATCCTGCGGTGTCTAATGTGACACCGCAGTCCGCAGCTATGATCCACAGGGCACTCCTCTGTGGATTTGTCTACTAGTGAACCTGCTGTGATGATGAGCCTACGAGCATTTGTACTTTTGTATCATGAGCCAGTGTTAGAGTAGAGTAGAATGCAATAGAAAATGTATTGTATACAGTGGAGATATAGCCTGACACTCTGAATTTTCATTTCGTTTCACTTCATTATTCCGATTTATTTTTATTTTGAATGGGCGTGGCTAGCGAGGGCTGGACTGAGCTAGGCTAGTGGAGATGCCTTTTGACCTCATTGTGATCAATTTAAAAGCAGACAAGACACAATGAATACACAGACTCCAGAAGACATATTCCAGGTATTCCATATATGCTGACTGTAGGCTATATATGCTGTACAAAATGAGGTCAAATAAAAGTGGACTAGCAGGTTTATTCTCACCAAGGCACTGTAAAGTGAAAATGAAAGTGACTGAGACATCTCACAGCATAGTTCCGATGTAATATTTTCCTCCTCCACCTTCACCTTAGAGATGGTAAATGGTAAATGATGCATTTATATAGCACCTTTATCCAAGGTGCTTTACATGCAGCAGTGGTTCTCAACGGGGAGGTTCCAGGGGGTCCCCAGCAAAATTAGTTAACACAATCATTTTAACCACTTTATCCATATTTAATAGCTTGGCCGATTGGCTAATTTCATAAATCCTCTCTTCTGTGGGTCCCTGACATATCAATTGTATCAGTGTCTATCGTTGTATTTCTCAATATGCTTAGACATATTCAAGGAATACATGGAAATTAGCTGCAAAGACTAGATTTGAGATTATAAAATGATCCAAGGCAAAATGGGAATGAACAATAGCAAATCAGAGATAAATCAATGCATCATTCAACCTTCCTTTCCATAAACACCTGTTGTCGTGATTGATCTCAGACGTTCTGTGGCATACCAAAGCGTACCATCCTCCTGGACGACATCCAGGACCTGGGCGATGATGAGGACCTACAGGACCACCTGGAGATCCACTTCCAGAAGCCCAGCAACGACGGCGGAGAGGTGGAGTGCATCAAGTACGTCTCCGCTGGCAAGACCCTCCATGCCTTCTTCACGGAGGACAAGACTGAAATGGAGGCCTAGTTTACGTCTTTTTCATGTGGTTTCATGTGGCTGCTAATTACAATAATGCAAGCATACACTCAAGTCAATCATTTAATAATAATAATGCAACCTAAAAAAAAAACAATTATGTAATATAATTAATAACTGGTGAAAAAAAATATTCTGGTGAAAAAAGTGTTATGCACATCACACAATAATGAAAAAGTAACAGGACTTTTGAAATAGTATCATATCCTATAACATTTGGGCTTAAATGTCATACGTGAATGAATGAATGCACTTATTACGTACGTGACAGATGAAAACGTGAACCGTCTTTTGACAGTAAGTAGGTAGATTAAAGCCACATTTGTGTTGCCCCGGTTCGTGAAAGTAGAAGCACAAAATATGTTTATACGTAAAAGTGCAACCATTATGTATAATTAAGTGTGGAACTAGTGAAGGATTGATTGATTGAATGATTGATTGAATACTGTTAAGATTGTTAACATTACAGGTAGTACAGTCAAAGGTTATGCTAAAAGGACAATGTTTCCATTGTGGTCCACTTTTTGTGTACTCCCACTTGACACCACAGTTTAATGTTTTGTTGATGTGCTTACAATACATTCATGTCAGGAACAGTACTGGGGTACGGGTATGTAAATCAGCATTCTGCCTTAGAATGTGAACGTTTGTAGGTGTCAATTTGGGTGTACAACTCCATTAAGGCCTCTAGGTGGCAGTGTAAAGCCACGGTTAACTACACATAAGGTAGAATGCAAGTCACCTGCAGTTCTGTGTGTACAGTGTACCTGAAGTTGACCTTCATTTGCCCCTTTGTAATCAACATATTTGCGTATTTAACAAGGAGTCCTCTAAACAAGGCACCAAAGCTTTGATTTGTAGCATACCGGTATGTCCTTACCACCAGTCTGTACAGTCATATTTTTACTGAACCGAGATGCACAATCATAACTCATAGAATGACCTTCACAGACTCGTTTCATAATTGAAAAGCTTTAAAAGTGCACCATTTAACTCCAATCACGGCAATGCAATATCTGTCTGTGCCCACTCGTAATATTTATTGACTTGCCCTGACTTAACCTCGGTGGTAAATCAATTGGAGACATAAATATAAATGCATTGAAGCAGAGGATTATAATTAAAGAGCCCTTACTCTGTCCCTCTTGTTGATGGCTGATGAAATTATATTGCACTTCTTTTGACTTTGACCATAAGCATCTGTGGGGATATTCAATTTTTACCTCGCATCAGGAGTGGTATAGCCTTTACTCTGCTAAATGAATTGCCTGGGGGAGGGGGGAGACATTTAGGTTGGACTGAAATTGAATTGACATAATAACATTATTAAGTTTTTCTTTTAAAGAGCATGTTTGAGGATGTACATTGAACACTGTTGCATGCACTAGCTGGGTGCCTGAAACCATTAAGCATCTCTCCACAAAGCTTCATGATTACACACAGATATGATTGATATGCTTGAGTTAAGTTTAATTTAAGGTTCTTCAATCTTAGGTTTGAACTTCAGCTTCAGGTCCCATTGGACTAAAATATTCAAGGACTGAACTGGTCCATCGTCCATGGCAGTGATAAAGTAGGTAAAAACATGCTTCCTGCAGTCAGACACAGCGGAGGAAGCGGTCACACCCTGCAGCCGCTGGCTTGTACTATAATTGGAACGTGAAATGGGGAAGAAATGTCCCTTAATGATTGAAACCCGGTGTGTCACCGTTGCAGGTGTCCCACGGAAATGAAAGGCAGGTTCTCCTCCTGTCTCTGCCAGGCAGACACTTTAATTGGCTGCCAGCGCGTGCACGGTGGCAGCTGCATCCACTCTGCCAAGGCCATGGGAACCGGCGGTTGACACCGCTGTCAGACACTGTGTGCCCATGCCTTTTAATGGAATGAAATGGAAGCTTTCCATTTCCCAATGAGACTGCTGAGGTATCACCTTTTTTGCCTCTCAAAGAAATTACATTTGTGTAGTGGTGTTTAATGCTACCAGTTACTGCTGAGGCAAACCTATGCCAGAACTGTCCGAGGAGGAGAGGGATAGAGAGATAATATGCCACAGCACAGACAGATGGAGGGAGAGTGACATTGAAGTAGTGGAAAGAGAGTGAAGGGGTGTAGAATGGACAGAATGATTCCGACACTAACATCAAGTGAGTGAAGCCAACGGGAAAGATAAAGCGTCAAGCGAGAAAACATTTAGGCCTGCTGGCTCCGAAATGACACATCATCCCCACCTTCTATTCTCCTGTAATTTGACGTGATGCATATTGCTCGTTAAAACCCTGTTGGCACGACTCAAGCTGCTCTTGTGAACTCATCCGCCAAGACACCAAAGCCGCTGGCATCCTGTACGAACGCGACCGAAATAAAGTGAAACAATTTTCCTGGAATTAATTATTCAGCCCCTCTCTCGCTGAATCGTTTCCAGTAACATTAATGCAATCCCCCTACGTGAATAATACATGAGATGAACATGTCCACTCTCCAAAACAGCTGGATCTGATACATAATGACAGAAAACTTGTAGGGTGCGATTTGTTATTGAAACAAACAGACAAACAAAACATAGGGGGGAGATATGTTCTTAACCACTTAAGTCTTAAGCCCTATATTGCCGTAAAGCATACAGTAAATATATATTTTCTTTAATTTAGAGTAGCCAATTATTTGTACACCCTTTTTCTCCCCAATTTAGTCACTATGCCAATTGATTCCTCCACACACACACATTTCTGTGTACAACATTCGCTGCTGTCGTATTCTACTGACGGCCAGTGAGGAGCCCCCACCAGGAGGACATAGACGTCATAGAGCCTTCGCCCTACTCCTCCCACCAAACACTCCCTGCTGACTGGTGCCAGCCCAGCCCATAAGATTACAATGACCAATATCATCCAGCTTCTCTCCCCTGAACATGGACAAAGCCGGATCGATCTACCACGGATTCGAACCCACAAACTCTGGTGGTGGTGGTATAATTATTGCTGTCATCATCATCATCATCATCATCAGCCGATCCATTGTTAATTTGTTACCCGTATGTAGCATAATCCCTTTGTCACACACTCCTTTGCAGGATCTTTGCTAGCCTAAAAAGCCCTTTCCTGCATAGCAGTGACATTCAGCTTGTACTGACACTGCTCAACTTCCTAAACCAGGTCAGAGCAGGTTGAACGGCTGCCACCACCAGTTCTCCCAAAGGCTGTGCTCTGTCCCCTTTATTGTTCCGGCTGTTGCAGCAATGACACATCACTGTCTGATCAGTATTATGCTGCTCCTTCACCCTGGGTGTGAGGAGCGGTCTCCTCAACACCTCTAATAAGACCTCCTCACTCTGGAGTCTGGTGTGAGGAGCAAGCACCTCTACACCCCTCCTGACTAATTGGAACTGAAGCCTAAAAAAGAAAAGAACAGATTCTCAACTAGCCATTTTGGAGAAATTGCAAAGTGGTGGTGAAGTGGTGTCTGCATGGATTGCAGCAGTGGTGGGAAATGTATTCAAGATTATAGTTAAGTGGTTAAAGGTCTGAAATAAACAAAGAACATTAATTTACTCGACATTGATGATATTCTATCCATCCATCAATCCATCCATCCATCAATCCATCCATCTTCAACCGCCTCTCCGATTCCCGATCTGATCTCCTAGCTTCTCTTTCCTCCCCTCACTCGTGAACAAGACCCAGAGATACTTAAACTCCTTCACCTGGGGTAATGGCTCATTCCCTACTTGGACTGCACAATCCATCGGTTTCCTGCTGAGAACCATGGCCTCAGATTTGGAGATGCTGATCGTCATCCCAGAGACTGTACACTCCAGTGAGAGCTGAGGGTCTTGGACCGATGGTGCCATCAGGACCACATCATCTGCAAAAAGCAGTGAAGCAACCCTTAGCTCACCGAGCCGTATACCCTCTCCGCCACGATTTCGCCTCGAGATCCTGTCCATGAAAATCACAAACAGGATCGGTGACATTGCGATCAACATTGATGTCGATTTTGTGTGCATGCATGCTCTTCTTCATTATTTAATTTACATAATTTGCAGTGTTCTGGAAGCCAGTCTATAGTGGCGGTGACAGCAGGTCAGCATTGATGACTCCAATTAGACCAGTAAATTGAACAGGTGCAGGGCATGAGCTAACTTCATTGCAGGCTACTATTGGTAGTGGTACTGGGTTGGAAGGCTCTCCCTATTTAAGGGACACTGTTGGACAGTGACTAGTAAAAAAAATAATAATCATACCCGTGTGAACTGAGTGGTGCAAGGTCTTATATAGCCTGATCAGCTGTGGTCTGACGTAATGTCAGTGACCATAGTAACCATGCTCACCTGTGCACGGACACGTATACAGGTACACAAACATACAGACAAAGCTGGTTGTTGGAGTGGTTTGCACCACTCAAAAAGAGTGAGGCAGTTTTGCCCTAGACACGGTGATGCACAGAGAGAGCTACCAAATGGACCCCCATTGGAAAGGGAAGTAAAAACCCTTGTGCACAAGACTAACACTCGCAATAGATTTAATTAGAAGCTAAATGCCTTACTGATGCTCAGAAGTAAAAGTGGGAGTAGGAAATCATCTATTGTGGACTAACACTGAAGCATGTTTGGTGTTATAAACATTTATAAGCAATTAAAGCTTTCATAGGGGATTAGTTGTTATGCCAGGTAAATAAAGCCAGCAAAAGAAACAAGTGACAAACTTCTATGAAGGATTCGTTCAACTTCAGATGATGGGTTGGCTGTCGGGTTAAATGGAATGAAATGAACACAGCTATGAATCTTCTAGTCGTATCTCACATTAGTTTCCCTCTGTGTGGAAACACTGGGCTTGAGTTTCCATAGAAACGAGATACAATTACTGCGAGGTGAGCGCTCTGCAGAGACATAACTACTTTACTCCTCAACACATTGGGGAGGCAATAACACAGATGAGGAATAATGCATCCGTGTGCTTTTACCACCCCCTTTCTCACTATCCAGCACATGTGCGCACGCGCACACGCACACACACAAGTGCAGTTGGCCACTGCAGTCAACTATGATAGATCCATTCGCATGTTTGCATTCACACAGCAGTGTAGCCTACTGTCTGTCAGTACTGACAAAGTGTCCATACCACAATGTAGAAATACTCTGTTACAAGTACAAGTCCGGCTTTCAAAATGTACTTGAGTAAAAGGGGGCCTGGTGTGTACAGTGGTCTGGTCATATTAGTGTAATTTGATGTTCAATAGATCCACAGCACAGACCACAGTATGCTGTATATTGTGTACAAGTTATAAACAGAGTGAAACATGAGTTTCAGTATACAAGTATAAAGTGTATTTTTTTTTAAACTTCACAAAGAAAGAATAAAGGCAGACAAATGACCATGCAGCACATTACAATATAAAGAATAGTTGAGGAGAGACGCATCGGAACCCATTGCCTCATTGGTGTTATGTGAGTTTTTGCAGCTCTGTAGCCTAGTTAAAAACAAAGAATTACCCTTTTCTCATTCTAGTGAAATAGGAGTAGGCCCTGGGAGTGTGGCGTCAGTCGGACGGGTATAGGAAAACAAACTCAAACAAGTGACTATAGGACACATGATCGGCTATTTGAAAATACGCGTCGTGATACATCATGTGACATGTATGGAATATATTTGGAAGATTTTTGTTCTCAAATCTGGTACGGAACTCCCTGACACAAAATATTTTCAGATGGGGGGACATCACATAATAATAATAATAATAATAATAATAATAATAATAATAATAAAGCCCAAATAAGTTCTACACTTTATAAACAAGGAACTTTGGTTAATGTATAAGCAACTTCAAAGAAAAAGAAGTTGCTTATAATAAGCGGACATGGCAACACTGGTTGGCTGTATAGACGCTCATTGCATGTGACTGCTCCGTCTCATTAGCCCAAGGCCTGAGTGCCTCTCTGGGCTCCTCAACTGATTCTGGAATAACAGTGACTTCACTGCGTGGGCCTACATGTATAGCTGGCTGATGCAGCAGCAACTCGTTTTTAGGCAGAGGCAGGCAGCCCTTTCAAACGCAATCACGTTTTGTCCCATCCTCCCCATCCCCCGTCCCCCCCAAAATGCGAGGATGTGGCCAGGATGCCACAGCTCCCGCTATACTTTGTTTCTCTTTGTTGCAAAGTTAATTGTTATGTGTGGCTTGATAATTATGGGGAAGTGAGCCAGGGAATTATGTGTTAGGGTGTAGGTACACATACAGCCTGTGTATCATCAGCGTTAGTTCTTGTTATCTTAACCTATAGGCCTATTCCTCTCCTCTGCTCAGTCTGCTGCCTTGTCTACTGGCAGTGGTGGAAAGTAACTTAAGTACTGTACTTAAGTACAATGTTTAGGTATCTGTACTTTACTTGAGTATTTCCAATTTCCAATACTGTTACTTCTACTCCACTACATCTTTGATCCAAATATTGTACTTTTACTCCAATGCATTTATTTGAAAACTTTAGTTACTAGTTACTTTGTAGATTTTGGTTATTATTACAAAACATACATTAACCACTTCAATCCTATATTTCGGTCATTTGAAAATAGCAGATCTACAAGCTCACAGTCACAATGCATTCTGACGTGACGCATGTTCAAACTATTTTTATACATTTGAAAACTTTCTGCATAATGACCTTTGACTTTTACTTCTGGTACTTTAAGTACATTTTGAATACTTTGGTACTATAGGCCAACTCAAGTGAATTCCGGACTTTTACTTTGTAACAGAGAATATTTCTATATTGCAGTATTCATACTTTTACTTAAGTAAAACATGTGAGTACTTTTTCCGCCACTGTCTACCGGTGCCTCCTGTGCTAATTGGGCATTTCAAAGTCCCTCGAAGAGCTCAGCGTTGGTGGTTACATATGGTACACCATGCAGAGAGACTGGAGATTATGAAACTCAAGACTCAAGACGAGTCACGACTTTTCACAAATGTGCTGCATTCTCACGGACAGAATACCATTATATACTGTTTACCCAAGCATGAAACATCCATGAATTATTCACACGAAAATAACATACAAGCATCATCCAAACCCGTTGACATTCCACAATTTCCTGTACTATGGATTTTAAAACAAGATATCAGATATCTTAGGAATGGTGAGCTTAGCATAATATACTGTTCCAGTATCTCTACACATAACATCCATATAGGCCTATACCTTATACATACACTCTAGTTCTCCACCACCTGACACCATTTCACACTGTAGAGACGACCACCTGGCACATATACAGCTGTTGGCCTAATGATGCTTGCACTGCAGATCTGTCTGCCCGTGTAACCCCCTGGCCTGCACTCAGCCATGAGGGTCAAGTACAGCACCCAAGTTGATGAATAAATACCTGTCCGTCCCGAGTGCTTATTCTTGTCCAGTTAAAAAGCAACAGGGCTTCAAAGGTGAACTCTCAGAAGCCAGAATAAATTGTGGCAGTATTTCACTCCTGGGTTATGACGGCCTGATAAGAGGCAGGGTAATTTAATGTCTAGCATATGGATGTCGTCTCCTGTATTGTTTCCTGTCATGCTGCTGCATCGGTCCAACCAGGGTTGCCATGTCTGCTTATTATAAGCGACGTTGGGCTTGTTCTTCTGTGAAGTTGCTTGTAAATATTGCTAGGTTGCATTTTCTGTGCTTGTTTCTAAAGTGTAGTTGCTTATTTGGGATTGTTTCCTAATGTTGCTTAAACCAATGGTTCTCAAACCTTTTCATGCCAAATTCATATGCGATTGTCTCCATCTGAAAACATTTTGTGCCAGGGAGGGACCCCAGACCCCCGTAACAGATTTGCCTTGTTAAAATGTTTCAAAATGATTACAATTTTCCCTTTATTTTTATTTTTTGAAAATAGAAGATCTACATGCTCCCTTGTAGATCGGCTTTTAAGTGCTCACGTGTTAGTCGTTCCATTTGGGCTTGTTTTCTTAGACCTGGTAGCTTATTGCTCTTGCAAAAGCTGGCAGCACAGTCCAACCATCCCCACAATGCTTTCCTCCCCTCTCCATATTTTTCCTCCCCACTAGCATAATGGCTACCAAATGGTGCCCCTGAGAGATGACTGATTATGCCAGGGGTCTTTCTCTGCATGCTGGAAAACTGGCTAGTTGGCCATAGCTTAAACTTTCATAGCATGCCAAGCCATCAGCCATTCATATTTTTTTGGCTTAAACGACAGGCATGGAAAGGAGCATAAACACTCAAAAATCATTAATTTAACTCTGAGAACATAAATATGGTTGAACCCACGAGGGTGTGACTTTGTAGGCATTTAGATAATTCAGCAGTTAACCATGCATGTGAACACTAGAGTCTATATTCTGGGCTTGTCATTGTCAGGCAACATTCTGCCAAAATAGGTACAGCTCATAGAAAAGGATTTGGTGTATACTAGGGAATACATGTATTAAGGGGTTAACCACTTCCCCATATGGTTGAGCAGGAGTCCCTCAGGATCATCTGTTTTCTGTTATAGAGGGTATGCGTACCTGTACATGTGACATCACCATCATACCCGGAACCCGGAACGCCTACTGAGTAGCTATACTTTCTGGCCTTGACAGTTGACAGCCCATACATCCAAACAGACAAGTCTTATCTGATTACATTAAAAAACGTTAAACTCACTTTTCCACTCGATTTGCCACTCACTTTATGCATGCACATACGTGTGGGGAAAGCTGAAAATAGCCGATCGACAAGCTTACAACGCAGTCATGCAGTGTCATGGTTTGAGACAGGAAGGTGTAGGACCCAAACGCAGGACAGACAAGCGGACGCAGAGCAGTACAATGCAATGTTTTAATTATAAAACCCACAAGAGGGAACAAGGAGCAATAGGTTCTAGAAATAGTTGCCCATGAAGCTCTCCCCTTCCATGACTTTTCTATTCAAAATCATCTCTGTTTTTTTCTTTTTTTAGTTAATAAAACTAAGAAACAAGGAGGGTATATTACTTCAATAATAAAGGAAGTATGGAACACAAGTTACACAACTGAAATGTAAAACACCAACTATAAGAAACAGTGACCACAAGCAAACAACATGGAGCTGTGAGTACAGCTGGACACCCACATTGTTTGCAGATGGTATTCGCCGCAATCAGAGGCACTTTAGGCACGTGCACGTTCCGAGGGGAAATTAATGCAGCATTTGCAGGCCTGTAATCAGCAACGCTTAATTTGCCGCGAGGAAATTGCAGGTCATCCGTGAACATAGCTGAAAGGAAGTCAGAGGTCACGGCGGCGTGACCTTGGCAGCACTGCCTCTGCAGCAGGATGGAGGCCGTGGGCCTTCCCCCGGCTCAGGCTGTCTGCTTTCTGAATGACAGATGGCCTGCTCGCTGTTCCACCCGCTGGCTTTATAGGTGACCTGGCCTGCAGTGGTGGAAACTGACTAAGTAGGCTACATTTACTCAAGTACTGTACTGCCCTACAAAGCCAAAGTGCAGTAAAATTACAAACAAAGAAATAACAGAAATTTACTGAAGAAATTTCATATCTGTTCTTGAGGTAATTATTTATCCCCAAAATCACGAAGGCTAATTTGACTTATGGGATGCACAAATGAGGTGTGTACAAAAACGTAGTTACTGTACTTTGGCTTTGTAGTAAGGGCAGTGTACAATTTTTTACTTTACTATTGTACTCCACTACATCGCAGAGGCAAATATTGTACGTTTTACGCCACCACAATAATTTGGAAATATTAATTATTCGTTTTAGATTACAAAACATACATTAACCACTACGGCCCTACTTTGTGCTATTTAAAAATATCCGATCTACAAGCTCACAATGCGACGCGTTATGAGCTTGTAGATCTGCTATTTTCAAAAGATTTTAATAGATTTTTAAAACTTGTGAAATGGGACAACCTGCATATTGAGTACTTTTACTATTGGTACATTTTGATTGCCAATGTTTTTGTTATTTTACTCAAGTAAAAATTGAACACAGGAGTATTTCTACATTGTGGTATTGATATTCACTTCAGTAACAAAATGTGAGTAGGCCTATGGTACTTCTTCCACAACTGCAGCCGTATATCCGCTGCAACAAGCCAGACAGGACCTCATGCACCGGCATGGTCCATCCATGGTCCCTGGAAGAGGAGGGGTTGGGAGACGCAGGCCAGGCCAGGGGGGTCCTGGGGGTCTCGTTTGCCTGCAGCTCGGAGCAGACTGCTCTTGATGGATGAGCCCCCCCCGCCCGCCCAGCCTGCCGGAAAGCAGGGCGCAGAGCAGGAACAGGACGGGTGGGGTTGTGTGGGGGGGAGACCGGCCAGCGTCAGTCCAAGCCAGCGCCGGCCGACTTGTGACAAGATGCTTTATCACGAACATGAGCGCAGCTCGTGTTACCCTGAGATGGTAGACGTCAGGAGTTGTGGGGGGATAATGTCTCCACTGCTCCTCGTTAATGTGTCAGCCTATGTGGTTGGGATTGGTGTTATAGAGAAATGCTGTTACAGGTATCCTTGGACACAATTTGCCCCGCTGCTACAGCAGCCCTCTGCTACAGCTTTTTATTTTGTAGTTTCTAGTGTCTCCTAGTTTCCTCTACTGAGTCTTGTCTAACCAGTCCTGTGGCCTGGTCTGGACATATACATTCAGACTAGTCACTCACATCGCTGTCAGAGTGTGTGAGGCGTCACTGTTATTGACTGACACATTTGTTGGGTGTCACAGCAAGAGGGGAGGTGTCACCTGATGTTACCTCTTTCCTGTCCGCTCTGGGTGAGGCCAATCACCAGCAACAACAAACACAGGCTGAGGACCACACAGAGTAAAAAGTTATACTTGGTTGTGTGTGTGTGTGCGTGCGTGCGTGCGTGCGTGCGTGCGTGCGTGTGTGGGTGCCACGCTGTGAAAATAGCCGATCTATAAGCTCACAATGTGTCACACTGCAATGCGTTGTTAACGGATCTGTAGTATGAATCTACAATTTAGAATTGTACTGATTAGAAGAATCAGATGAATGAATGAATGAATGAATGAATGAATGAATGAATGAATGAATGAATGAATGCCAATGTGCTGGTTGATAAACAATGTGAATCTTTCCGATAAGCCCCATGAAAGTTTGTCCATGAATTAGTATTATAATTTATGTTAGCATTCATTGAGGTTGAGTTCTGCCCTCCTGTACCCAAAGTAAACATTTCCATAAATCATTTGCATCAGTATATAATATGTTGGGGGTTATATCCTAAAGCCACAGTAAGATAATACAGCCTTTCAACTGCTGCTCATAAAAATGTCCAAGGTTGTTGTGAAACAAAGTACGTGAGGCAAGAACTTTTCATTACACTTACTCACTCAAGAAAAACACAATCTCAAGTCACATATAGAGCAGGGACCTGACATTTCCCATTTTCCCCATGAGCAAACATTTAGTGACAGTGTCAAGAAAAACTCTGCTTTGATGGGAAGAAACCTTGAACAGCATGCAGGCTGTGACATAGTGGGTAGCCTTCTGCTATGCTGCAGGGGGGGGGGAGAGAGAGAGAGAGAGAGAGAGAGAGAGAGAGAGACCCTCCATCTGCACCCGGGAATCTGCAATAACCAATCATGATGAATCACAAATCAAGAAAACAATGAGTGATTCAAAGAGTAATAGTTCTCCGAAAAGAGCTTCACCAAAATAGTTAAAAAAAATAAAAAATCAATATATTTTGTATCTGTATCTGATTTTGTAACCCATTATTCACCCCTGTGTCAATTATCTAATGTGATCCTGGGCTCTACACACCCTCCGCCAACCTAGTCCACATATATGGGGGACATGGGGAGAGCAACGGACTTGAACTCATGCTTCCTTCATGCCTGAGTGTCCAAGTTGCTCCTTTACACCTGACAGGGGGGAGTTTCCCTGGTTGGACGTAGCGCGTGGAAGGAACACGTTATTCCAACCAGTTCCTTTCCCCTCCATCAGGCGCCCCGGCTGGCCAGGGGGAGGCAGTTTAGAGACCAGGATTACTGCATGTTTTTTTGTGAGGGTACCTACCCTAGGGGACACAGGGAGAACATGCAAACTCCACACAGAAAGGCCCTTTCGCCAACCCCGCCTCGGGTATGGGCACTGATGACGCGGAGGAGGAAACACGCCGCCAGCACCCACGGCGTCCCGAGCGGGAATCGAACCCAGGACCTTCTAGCTGTGAGGCGACAGCACTACCAACTGTGCCACCGTGCCCCCTCAAAAAAGTACATTTTGATGCTAATATTGTTATACTTTTACTCAAGTACATTTTGAATTACAGACTTTTACTTGTAACAGGACAAGGAGTATAATTTCCAAATTGCAGTATTGATACTTTTACATAAGTAAAACATTTGAGTACTTTTTCCACCACATGCAAACTGGTTATGGAGCAATTAACAAACAGCCCAATTATATTTAAATGGCTAAAGAACCCGGCAGGGTGTGACAGGTTGGTCACCAGTGCATGGTGGTGCATAGATGAATCAGCAAATTTAGATAAAGGGTCCATTAACCAGGACCTCAGAGGGCCAAGAGTTTTTGCAATAGCTTGACCATTTCCATGCACATGTAACCCAGCCAACATGGCAACCTGAAAATGGCAACCCATGTCAACTGTCAATCAAGACAGTATAAAGGTGACATCAGTTCCTACACTCTCCACTCCCACTCCCACCTCATTCAAGATGGCAGAAATGTTTGGCATGGCAGCAGCAGGTTCCTCTTCACTACTGTGACAACCCTTGGTTACTCTTCGGTGAGTTATATAGGCTTGGTGTCATGTTAACTTGGATCAACTGGTTAACTGTTTGAGTTTATATTGAAAGTATTTGATTTATGATTTATGTTTGAACTTTTGGTTTAATAATTAATATTGATATTATAAAATACCTTGAATTTTATTTTCTAAAAGCATGCATGTAATGAAATATAAACTGTTACTAGAAAAATGATTAAAGAAGTCGATACTGATCACATCGAACTCTTTATTCATTAATAGTTTTTGATTTAAAGTTGTACACCGATGATTTTTGAACAAAATACTGATTTAGACACCTGGCCTTGCAGGTCAGGTTTTTGTGTCCTTAAAAGGAATTCCCCTTGGATGGTTCTGGTACCTGAACCTGGCGAGCCGACCCGGATCTCGACGCCCCCCCCTTCCCTCCACAAATGTGGTAACCCTGTTCTCCACACTGGAGAGAGACTGAATTCCCCCCTAGAAACATAGGAACTCAACATGGACTCTCAAAGTCACCACCTTTAAAGGGGCCCCCATTTTGTATTTTTTGTTTTCTATAAATGTTCAAAGTTGTTAAGTTCTGTTTTTTGAGTCAATAATAATATTTCCGTTAACCTTTAACTCCAGTTTCTGCCTCCTTATTTCTCTGGTTTTCACTCACACATTGAGCTCCTTCCGAACCTGGTACTCTGGTTTATGCGCAGTCAATTCCTTTACCATATACCAACCTTTAATTAGTTATCCATTGCGCCACTTGCTACATGTGGCGAGCCAGCCAGGAGCTCAATACGTGTGAAAACCATTGAAGTTGTTTTCTGAATATTTCCCCTGAATATTTTCATGTCATGATGGATTTCATTGAACAATCAGGGGTTAAAGTGACAAAGTCTGTACTTGTCAAAGGTGACAAGAACACAGCAGAGACAGACAAAAAACTGGTTGAATGTTTAAAGAAATATGGGGCCATTGAAAAAGTCATTCCAGTTGATGATCCCCTCAGCACTGATTACAAAAACCTGATCGTTGAGTTTAAAGATGACTCTGCTATAGCAGCATTAGAGCCGCTGTTGCCAATAGTGCACACTGATGATGATGAAGGAGTTGTTTATCATATCAACTCACTTGCAAAGGAGTATGCTGCTACGGTTGGAGGTATACACACTGAGAACTATCTCAAACAAATCTCAGAAATAGCCACCTCTAGTGGCAGGAGTTTTGAGGTTTTGCTTAAAGACATGCTCAGTCATATGAGTAAAGAACTGAAAAAACCCAGTGAGGGTGAAGGGGAGTCACCAGTGTTCAAGCAGGAAGGTGGTGAGCCACCATCTTCAAATGGAAAGACTAGACATGTCACAAGGACCGTGTCTCTATCAGGAGCTGATTTAAACCCCCCTGAAATACAAAAGGTTGTGGTGGAACATATTTTGAAGAGGGAAGACTTCAGTTCTCATTCATTGTCTCCACTCAGACTGCGTACCTTCTCTGGGAACTGTCCCAAACCCAACAATGAAACTGACTATGAAACATGGCGCTCACAAACTGAACTGTTGCTTGCTGATCCTAGCCTGTCTGCCTTGCACGTCACCAGGCGAATCCTTGACAGCTTGCTGTCGCCTGCAGCTGATGTGGTTAGAGGTCTGGGAGTTGACGCTCGACCCACGACTTACTTGCAAGTCCTTGATGCAGCCTTTGCCACTGTCCAGGATGGAGAAGAGCTGTTTGCTCAGTTCTTAACTACTTATCAAGCTCAAGATGAAAAATACTCTGCTTATCTACAGCGACTACAGCTCTCCTTGAACTCTGTGCTGAAGAGGGGTGGAATCCAACCTAGTGAAGCAGAGAAACATCTCATCCGACAATTCTGTCGTGGCTGCCTGGAAAACCCAGTCATAACCAACTTACTTGATAGGAAGAAAGACAATCCTCCATCCTTCTCAGAGCTTTTGCTCTTGCTGCGCACAGAGGAAGACAGACAGCTGGCAAAAGAGAATCGGATGAAGAAACACACCAATACATCCAAACGTGTTCACTTGAGTTCACACAGTGCCTGTGCATGTGGAGCGACAGAACAGGGTCTCAGTGCACTTGATGACCTAAAGAAACAAATGAACGAGCTACAGAGCCAGTTATCTGCCTTGCTTTCACAGAAGAAATCACAACCCACATCGACCAAGTCTAAAGTTGCTGCTACTGCTGTGCCATCTTCCTCCACTAAACCCAAGCCTTGGTACTGTTTTAGGTGTGGTGAGGATGGCCACATCTCTTCCTCTTGCAGTAATGCAGCCAATCCAACTCTTGTGATGGCAAAGAAGAAGCAACTACAACAGAATTGGGACAAAAAGAATCCATCAAACTGAAGGCAGTCTCTGTGGAGGGACAACCAGAGGCTGCAGTGAAACGATGTCCCATAAACTGCAACCAATCACAACCCACTTCCCATACATGCAAGCTACCAAAAGGACTCATTGGAACCAAAAGCACCGCACAAGTGTTCATTAGAGGGAGACGATTCAACTGTCTATTGGATACAGGCTCTCAGGTGACAACCATTCCCCATTCCTTTTACTCCAGCTTTCTTTCTGACCATGAACTCAAACCACTGGTCAATCTACTGGAAGTTGAGGGGGCTAATGGTCAGTGTGTGCCTTACATGGGCTACATTGAACTAGATGTTACCTTTCCACCCGAGTTCCTTGGAACATCCATAGACATACCCACACTTGCTTTGGTGGTGCCTGATGTCAAATCGATGCAATCTCTTATGCTTATCGGCACCAACGCGCTTGATGTTCTTTATGAGAGATGTCTTGAAGATGGCTTGCAAATTAATCATTCACTCCCACATGGATACAGAGCAGTCCTGAAGATCCTTGAGCTGAGACACAACCAATTCAATCACGGTGTGATCAGAATGCATGGAAGGTGTCCACAAACCATTCCACCAGGAGGAACAGTGGTTTTGGAGGGAACTTCTATTAACTGTTTTTCCCAAAATGCTGTGCTTGTTGAGCATCCATCTTTCTCTTTGCCTGGCAGCTTGATTGTTCATGTCTGGTTGACTGTTCCAAACTTCAGCCTGGTCAGTTGCCTGTCATTGTAAGCAATGAATCCGATCATGATGTCGTCATTCCTGCCAGAACTGCGATTGCACAAATGAGTACAGTTAACACCATCATTGCAAAAGAGCAAAGTGTATCCGATCAAGATCATTCTTCATCACAGCCACTGAACTATGACTTCAGTGACTCACCTATCACCTGAATGGAAAGATCGCATTACAGCCAAGCTAAACGGCATTCCAGAAGTTTTTGCAAAACATGATCTTGACTTTGGCAGAACAGATAAAGTTACTCACCGGATCAAGCTTTCAGATGAAACGCCCTTCAAGCAAAGACCAAGACCCATCCAGCCACAAGATGTTGATGCTGTCCGTACACACCTGCAGGAACTCTTTGAAAGTGGAGTAATCCAAGAATCTGAATCTCCTTTTGCATCACCCATCGTGGTGGTAAGGAAAAAGAATGGCAGTGTACGACTCTGCATCGACTATCGAAAATTGAACTTGCAGACCATTAAGGATGCTTATGCCTTGCCAAAGCTTGAGGATGCTTTCACAGCTCTCTCAGGATCTGAGTGGTTCTCAGTTCTTGACCTGAAATCAGGTTATTACCAAATTGAAATGGAGGAAGCCGATAAAGACAAAACCGCCTTTGTGTGTCCCTTAGGATTCTGGGAATTCAATCGCATGCCCCAAGGAGTAACAAATGCACCGAGCACTTTTCAAAGACTCATGGAGAAATGCATGGGAGAAATGAACTTGAAGGAAGTCCTTGTCTTCATTGATGACGTGATTATTTTCGCACCTACCTTGGAAGAACATGAAGCAAGGCTTATGAAAGTGCTCAATCGGCTGAAAGAATTTGGCCTGAAACTGTCTGTTGAAAAATGCAAGTTCTTTCAAAGATCTGTTCGCTACTTGGGACATGTGGTTTCACAAAATGGTGTTGAGACCGATCCTGACAAGATTAAAGCTCTCACTACTTGGCCAGTACCCAAAACCTTGAAAGATCTCAGATCCTTTTTAGGATTTGCTGGGTACTACCGAAGATACATAAAAGGCTACTCTGCTATTGTCAAACCCCTCCATGACCTCACATCTGGTTACCCGCCATCCCAGAAGAAATTCAAATCAACAATAAAACCAGAACAATATCTAAACCCCAAAGAGCCATTTGGTGGACGCTGGACATCAGCTTGTCAGGAAGCTTTTGATACAGTCATTCAAAAACTCACTACCGTTCTAGCATTTGCTGATCCTCAGAAACCATATATCCTCCATACTGATGCCAGCTCCATTGGTCTGGGAGCTGTGCTATACCAGGAACAAGAAGGACAGAACAGAGTCATTGCTTACGCCAGCAGAGGACTCTCTCGAAGTGAATCCCGTTACCCAGCACATAAACTGGAATTCCTTGCGCTCAAATGGGCAGTGACAGAAAAGCTCAGTGACTATCTTTATGGAAATGATTTCACTGTAATAACTGACAATAATCCTCTTACTTACCTCTTGACAACAGCCAAGCTGGATGCAGCCAGCTACAGGTGGCTTGCTACACTATCCACCTATTCCTTTAAGATTCTGTATCGAGCTGGCAAGCAAGCTGCTGATGCAGATGGACTTTCTCGCAGACCACAAGGTGACCTGTTGGATGATTTCAAGTCTCAAAAGGAAAGGGAACGAATATGGAAATTCTGTGATCATCATCTTCCTGATTCAGAATTCATTCCTCTTGACCAACCCACCGTTCAAGCCATCTGTGACAGACAGCTCATCGACAGTTCCAATGCCAATACTCATACCTTGACTCTTGTCCAATCACTTTCCATGTCCACTAAAGCCCTCCCCGACAGTTTTGTGAATGACCAGCAGTTTGGATCCTCAGTCATTTCTCAGCTTACAGACGCTGAGATCACTGCAAAACAAAGAGCAGACCAAGTCCTTCAGCATGTGATAACTCAACTGGAAAGTGGAGTCACACCACCACCTACCTTGAGGGACGAGCTTCCAGATCTGCCACTTCTCCTTAGAGAATTAAATCGGTTGGAGCTCCGGAACAACATTCTTGTAAGGAGGAGGCAAATCGGCTCTCAGTGCTCTTTTCAACTGGTCTTACCACAAGAACTGCGAAACCAAGCTCTCACCAGTCTGCATGATCAAATGGGCCACATGGGAATGGAAAGGACACTTGACCTGGTTCGAACCAGATTTTATTGGCCAAGGATGTCTGCCGACGTCTACACAAAGATCAAAACCTGTGAAAGGTGTGTGAAAAGGAAATCTTTGCCGGAAAAAGCAGCACCTCTTGTCAATATAAAAACAACCAGACCACTGGAACTCGTTTGCATGGATTTCTTATCACTGGAACCAGATGGAAGGATCAAGGACATTCTCGTAATAACGGACCATTTCTCGTAATATGCTGTTGCAATTCCCACACCCAATCAAAAAGCCAAAACTGTTGCCAAATGTCTATGGGATAACTTCCTAATTCATTATGGGATCCCGGAAAAACTCCACAGTGATCAAGGACCAGATTTTGAATCCCGGACAATAAAGGAACTCTGCAAGGTGACTGGAATTCACAAAATACGGACAACATCATATCACCCCAGAGGAAACCCAGTGGAACGTTTCAATCGTACACTGTTGAACATGCTTGGAACTCTGACGGAACAGGACAAAGCCCACTGGAAAGATTTTGTCAAACCCTTGGTACATGCATACAACTGCACCAAGAATGATGTCACAGGATTCACACCATACGAACTAATGTTCGGACGCCAACCGAGACTTCCCATTGATTTAGCCTTTGGCTTACCTGTTGAGGACGACCAACAAATATCCCATTCTCAATATGTCAAAGATTTGAAATCTCACCTGGAGGAAAGCTATAAAATAGCAACCGGAAATGCTGAAAAAGTCATGCAAAGAAACAAAACCAGATTTGACAAACATGTCAAAGCATCTGATTTGTCAGTTGGAGATCGCGTTTTGGTTAGAAATGTACGCTTGAGAGGAAAGCACAAATTGGCAGACAAATGGGAATCTGATGTGTACATTGTTGTTAAAAGAGCTGGTACTCTTCCTGTTTATACAGTCAGACCTGAGAACAAGGACAAACCTTCTCGAACACTACACAGAGATCTACTTCTTCCTTGCGGTTACTTACCTGCACCTGAAGGAATTCACACGAAACAGCCAATCAGACCAAAACCACTCCCAACGGCAGACCATCATACCGATACAGACAATCCATCAGATGAGGATGAAATAATCCCATCTCACTGGTACAATGGATCTCCCGACTCTGAACTTCCTAAATTCACAACAATAATCAACATTCCACAACCTTCCCTCATGGATCCAACACCCACAGAGCCCATCCTCTGATGCAAACCAAACCGACTTACCTGATGATCCTGACGGTTCATACTTACCTGATGCTATGGATGACCCTGAAAGCTCACACTTATCTGTACCTGGAAATGATACCCCCGACAGCCCTGAAACCCACTTACCTGGAAATGATGTTCTCGATAGCCCTGAACCCCACTTACCTGGAAACGCAGAGCAAAGTCCTGAACCGGCTGTCGACATAACCCATTCCCCCGATTTACCACTTACCTTGGAGTCCTCCGACTCAGAGAATAGTGACGACCTACCTGTAAGGCGTTCAACTAGAACCCGGAGACCGCCTGACAGATTTGGTTACTCTAAACCTGGGAAACCTATCTTAAAAGCAGTGCAATCATTGTTTCATGGTTTAACTACTGCCTTTTCGTATGCCTTGTCAGGTCCAGGTGTTCCTAATTGTACTGTTTCACAGTAACCTATCGATCCAAGCCGGTAGACACCAAGCCAATTACATGTCACGGGACGTACATGAGATTAGGGGGGGAAAGTGTAACCCAGCCAACATGGCAACCTGAAAATGGCAACCCATGTCAACTGTCAATCAAGACAGTATAAAGGTGACATCAGTTCCTACACTCTCCACTCCCACTTCCACCTCATTCAAGATGGCAGAAATGTTTGGCATGGCAGCAGCAGGTTCCTCTTCACTACTGTGACAACCCTTGGTTACTCTTCGGTGAGTTATATAGGCTTGGTGTCATGTTAACTTGGATCAACTGGTTAACTGTTTGAGTTTATATTGAAAGTATTTGATTTATGATTTATGTTTGAACTTTTGGTTTAATAATTAATATTGATATTATAAAATACCTTGAATTTTATTTTCTAAAAGCATGTAATGAAATATAAACTGTTACTAGAAAAATGATTAAAGAAGTCGATACTGATCACATCGAACTCTTTATTCATTAATAGTTTTTGATTTAAAGTTGTACACCGATGATTTTTGAACAAAATACTGATTTAGACACCTGGCCTTGCAGGTCAGGTTTTTGTGTCCTTAAAAGGAATTCCCCTTGGATGGTTCTGGTACCGGCTGGTACCTGAACCTGGCGAGCCGACCCGGATCTCGACGCCCCCCCTTCCCTCCACAAATGTGGTAACCCTGTTCTCCACACTGGAGAGAGACTGAATTCCCCCCTAGAAACATAGGAACTCAACATGGACTCTCAAAGTCACCACCTTAAAGGGGCCCCCATTTTGTATTTTTTGTTTTCTATAAATGTTCAAAGTTGTTAAGTTCTGTTTTTTGAGTCAATAATAATATTTCCGTTAACCTTTAACTCCAGTTTCTGCCTCCTTATTTCTCTGGTTTTCACTCACACATTGAGCTCCTTCCGAACCTGGTACTCTGGTTTATGCGCAGTCAATTCCTTTACCATATACCAACCTTTAATTAGTTATCCATTGCGCCACTTGCTACACACAATTGACAATTTACAATTTAAGGATTTAGCGGACGCTCTTAATCCAGAGCCACACACACACACACATACACATACAGGTACACACACACACACACAAACAAACACACCATTTAGTAAGGACATATCACATGCTCCCTACTGTATGACCATCACAAGGGCTAAGAATACATACTGTATCTGAGTCATCCTAAACCACATCACGACTGGAATGAATTCCATCACATTCTTGTGGCGAGTCAGACACACATCTTTGAATTACTGTGATTTTCATTGGAGAGCCTATCATTTCAACTCCCAGACCAAAACAATGAGTTTTATTTGGGGGAGGACAAGTGTTTGTGTTAAATGCTGCTGTCTCTCTGTGACGCGACACACAAAGGCAGAAAAGAAAAGAGACATGAGCACTTTTAACCTAAAGTATATGCACCGATCTACAAGCTCACAACGCGTTCCATCATCATGATACCCTGTGAGCTTGAAGATATGCTTGTAGATCTGGAAATGTTTTGATTATTGTTTGAAACATTTTAACAACACAATTCTGGTACGGGCTACAGGGGTCCCTGGCAGACCATATTGTCACATGGGGGGGGGGTGGGGGTTCAGTGAGCAACTGCACTTTAGAAACAAGCCCAAAAAACCACAAACCACAACTACCAATATTTACAAGCGATGAAGTGACTATGACAAGCCCAAAGTCGCTTCTTATAAGTAGACATGGCAACGCCGCTGAGAACCCATGTGGTGTGGAGCCCTCCAATGAAGTCAGCAGTACATTAGAGGAGGACAGTTTAATGACGATATCTAATGAATATTTCATCTTGCTGTAGGGAGGTAAAGGGCAGGGCTGCATTCATTAATCTGCCTGTGCCGCGGCTGCACAATTGTCTCCTCTTGTCTTGCCAATGCTCCTATCATCTCTGCATGAATATTTGATGTGCAGATTTATATGTAAATGAACGGTGCATTACCTAGTAGCTTTCCTTTAAGATGCTGTCGTCACAAACAGTGTTAGCCACTCCTTCCTTGAAGTTGCCACTCCCTTTGGGAGATCTTGTGTTGTGTGTTGATTCCTGCAGTGTGTGTGGTGTGGAGGTTGACAGTAACCAAGTATATCGAGTATCATGTAAAATACAAATATTGTAATGTACTATGACAATCCCTATGGCATCTACTGTACAAGGATGTACACTGAAACATGGACCTCTCTACGGGGGGTTCCTGCAGGTCACGGATAAGGTCAGGGAGAGAAGGAAGAGACTGACTGGGCACTACTATAGACTGTACGTGACTGGCACACCCATATAAAGGTGGTATCATTCTCGTGACTGGCACACCCATAGAAAGGTTGGTATCATTCTCTGCCAACATTTTCCTTTTTCTCCGTTGTACATATAATATAATGTTTCATATTTTTTACGGCATATTTTGTGTTATTTTTTGCCATATTGAATACAAAGTCCACAATGGAAATGAGTCCCCTTGGACATTTTTGTGGTATCCTTTTAGCACAACCCCTGAGCATTTAAGCAAGTGTAGTTGAGTAATATTTGACCTATGTATACTTTGTACTTTGTCCAAATTGTCCACCATTGCAGCTCCATAATTAAGTCTGAGGATGTCAGAGAACTGTTTTCCCCTAATTTGTCAGGTTGAAAAATGAGCTAACGGATGCAAGTCAGCACACAGTAGTTTAATATCAAACACCCAATTCACATTGTGCTGACGTTTTGCATGTTTTGCACTCCGTCCGTCCGTTACCAGCTAATCTCCGGCACCATTAACCCGGTCGATGCCAAACTTTGCACACACACTCCCTAGATGCCAAGTTGCCAACCACGAACCTCTGCCCCAAATTCTCCAAAATGACCTGATAGCGCCACCATGAGGCAGATTTTCACATTTTTACCCATAAGCTGCACGATCTGTGTGAAACGTTGCATGCACAGTGCCCACTCCCTAGAGGCCAAGGAAAAACCTTTGACCTGCATTTTTCACATCGGCCTTTTATAGCGCCACCAGTAAAAAAAACACATTGTTTGATATTACTCAGATTCTGTCCAAACTTCCCGCACATCGTTACACAGTATCTCTAACCTTTTCTATAGTTTGTTTTTCTTTTTGCTTTTGCTTTTTTTTAGCATGAGAGAGAGAGATTGAGAACGTGATGTGATAATGTGTACATTGTCAATAAACAAATCTTTAAAAAAAAAAGAAAGAAAAGGTTTACTAAAAGTGTAGAAGGTTTAAGTGGTTAAATCGCACAGTGGTCCTCAGCTCTGTGTTTGTGGTAAGTAACGGACCACCGACTTTCCTCCACTCTGATCTGTCTGTTTAAGAATGCAGTTTGAATAAATTACTGTGCCCACAACAGCTAAATAAGTGGTGCTGGTGGCTAGCCAGCTGTGTTCAGACAGTGGGAAAGACGGCGGAATTATCCCAGTTGAGGGTTTGTCACTGGTGCGGCATTGGCATGCACACACACACACACACACACACACACACACACACACACACACACACACACACACACAACAAACACTCTCTCTCTCTCTTTCGTCTCTGTTAATTCACTCAGTCGTGTGGTCTGCCTGTGGCCAGGGCTCCCAGCAGCCTTGGCTGTCTGGGCACTCACTGAGTGTAAACAAACTCCTGGGTGGCTGGCAGTGTTTGCCTAGGCCAGGGGGGTATAGAGGGGGCTGAGGTGAGAGGGCAGATCGAGGACTGCAGAGCCATGGAATGCTTGATGGGTGGTAGCGCAGCAGACAATGGGTGATAACAGGGGGAAAAAAGATGCGTTAAGCAGAATTAGCTGCTTACCTTAGATGAACAGACAGGTGCCAAATTAAAGGAAAAACCAGGGTGCGTTCAGAACTTCGGATATAACGCACCCAAAAGTATCTTAGTAAGGTGGTGTGCCACCAGAACAGCTAGCTGCCTATGATGCAGCCCCTTATTATACATTGTACAGGTTTCTTGAACACTCTACTGGAGGAATGGAACACATTTCTAACAAAATATATTTCCTCATTTGGTGCTCGAGGTGGAGGTGAGACCCCATCCAAAAGCTCCCTGCATACTGTATAGTAGGTGTTCAATTGGGTTGAGTTGTAGTGACGGCGAAGGCCATAGCAGGTATTAGGGTTTCATAGAAAGTGTTATTAAAGTGTTTCATCGTAGGATCAAAGTGATCACTCAGAATAACGTTGTATTGACTTGCAGTGACCTTTCTCTCTATAGGGGACAAGTGGACCCAAACCATGCCAGGAAAACGCCACCCACACAGCAAAACAGAGTCACCGGAGTGTGCAGGTCCGAAACGACCACAGAATATGGTGAAGTATTAAGCATCACCTTTTTCCACATCTCTGTAGTGTTATGTTGATGAACTCTCAATGTACATTTTGTCTTTGCAATGAGACAAATAAACTCTAACCTTGTTGATGGTCTATTCTTGCTGAAAGTCAGATAGTCCAGTACGCACATTGTAAAGTAATTTGTGCTATCCAATAATTTGAATCTTCAAAAATGTGGTTTTATGATAATACACATATTATCATACATTAGCACACAACAGCACAGTCATATCATAAAATGTGTGTTTTCTTTTTATTTTAATTAGCTTTTGTGATTTTGGGGGGTAAAGAATTACCTCAAGCACAGATAGCCTATCAATTAGTGTAATATCACTTATATGACAATATCTCATTTGGCTGACCAGTTAAATCACTTTTAAACCTGTTTATCAGTGATGTTTTTCTTTTGTAGTTAGTGTTGCTGGCTTTGTTGGGCAGTACACCTGACTGTTTTGCAGTGTTTTCTAGCTTTCACTCAGCAACATCCTGCATGTTTACATGAATACAAAGGACAGCACCATGGAGATGTGTATTCTGAGGATAAACTATGCTGGCCGTCAGGAAGCATAACTTCACTCTCGGTGGCCAGCTGCACCTCAGACATCCAACGCCAGGATTTTAAATAGGACAACACTGCAGTCACCAAACGTCCATTATGCAGCATTCCTGAATTCAGCCAATTCTGGGGAAATGTCTGCATGCACGCATGCCTCAGGCCTAGAGTTGCACGTGTCAATTGTGTTCTCATCCAGATCTAATCATGATTCTGTGATGAAGTCACACTGTTGCTGTGCGTCTACATCGTGTGGTGTGTCCTGACTCCTGAATCTTTTGACTGGGGCTCAAGCATTAACAATATGTCAGTGGTTCTCAACCTGTGGGTGGAGACATCAGGGGCGTCCCCACATGATTCTTGAGGGGGTCCCTCCCAGATGACAGTGAGTGAAGTGATAATTTAAGGACTTGTAAGACGTTTTTAATACCTAAAAAAACAAAGAAATTAGACCATTACTGCATCAGAAGTAATCTGACTAAATTGTCAAAAATATAAGAAAGAGGCAAACTTCTTTCATATTGAAAGGGGTTCTGAGCTTGTAGATTGACTATTTTCACAATATTTATCTGTGGAACCGAGTCAAACTAAATTGTATGCCTCAACTCCCAGAATTACAAGTGCTTGTCACGGTGAGGGGTCCCAATTAAAATATTATTTTTGGAGGTCGTGGCCTTGAAATATGCATAGGACACACACATAAAGACAGACAGACAGACAGGCAGACAGACAGACAGGCAGGCAGGCAGGCAGGCAGGCAGGCAGACAGACAGGCAGGCAGGCAGGCAGACAGACAGGCAGGCAGACAGACAGGCAGGCAGGCAGACAGACAGGCAGGCAGGCAGACAGACAGACAGACAGACAGACAGACATGACTCTTGTTTCTTTTAGCTTGCTATCGATTATATCGTCTTTAATTATTAAACTAACTCATTCATGCCCCTATAGAACAGTGGTGTATTTAAAGCGCAAATAACATGCATTTTAAAACTGTTTTTAATATTTAATATCATATTGTCTATGTCCCTCAAACTTAATTCTAATGTTTGAGCCTCAATCACCACTCTGATATAACCAGTCCTTGTCTTTTCTTTCTGGACTTTGAAAGCAGTTTTAGCTGCAGTACCACAATGTCCTGAGGTGGCGGGGGTGCTGATATGCAGATTATTTAATATTTGAGTCATTATAATACTGATGCTAGATAAAACCAGGCTTGTTTCCATTCCATGCCAGCTTGGAAAATCAACAATGGCGGACATTGTAAACAAAGTGGAAATGCAAATTTGGAACTGAAGACTGAAGAAGAGGTGGAATTATACAAAGTAGGGAGACATTGATGACATCACGATGAGGCCAAAATCAGTCAAGCTGTTCCTGAGAGCAATTTCCATTAAAGCACCCATATGATATGAAAGCCTGATTGTTCAAAATTGGTTATTTGTGGGGATAGAAAACACATATGGGAGCCCCAAAAACACAAAAGAAATAGAAAAAGTTGAATTTTATGTGAATTTTATTTTAAAAATGATACTGAATGTTGTGCCAACCAGTGTGGAAAAAAATGTGGATAAAAATGCCGTCCACACAGCTGATACGCTATAGCTTGCTCTTTATCAGCCACATGAACCAGGTGTCACTATCTTGGGCATGTCATAATTGGCAACAATTCAGAAAAAACATTACTACATGTTGCATAGGTGAGTTGTCAGCTTCTAGATCAGCTATTTTTGAGGAATATATTTGCTGTAGACTAGAGGGAAGCAAGAAGCAGGTGACCAAATATAGGCCCTTGGGGGACCTCGGTCAATGAAATGGAGTTTAAGTGGTTAACCTACTTTGCCAATGGCCTGTCCAACTCAGAGGAGAAAGTGGGTCATGTATTTAGCTAGCTTAATAAGCGTTCAGCTTTCTTGGATGTAAAGAAACTCGTTAACCCTGTGGCTGCCTTTACCAGATTCCTAATAAAATAAAATGTTCTTTATTTGGCACAAGGCCATGATTCACATTATGATCAAACCAAAAACAAACACTAATCTAATACATGGAAAGCTGTATAAAACTGCATAAATTGAACTGTCTCATTAGCCAGCTATTCTCCTTTACTGCAATGAATTACGGCATGCAGCTCTTGCTCTATAGCATCAAGTACATAAGTACCTTGAATATTATGCAGCAGTTTGCATGTTAAACACTCATGGAGAGAGCATGACTTTGTGGGCGGGTGGAGGAGGGGAAAATGTATACAGTACACTGTATCTCACTCATCAAACCCAATCTAGGGCTTTAATTTCAGCATAATGTGCACCTTTAGCCCTCCATCTGTTTGCATTCACTCAGAGGAATTGTACAAGCAGGAAGAATAAAGCTCCATAGGTTTCTCATTTCTAAAGTCAGGCCAAGTTCAAAACCAATTACTATATATGCCTCGTTCTTATGGGAACAGATACAACAAGCTGTCGTTCCAATAAGCCTGCTTATAGCTGTCCAGCTATGGCTGTCTGACATCTAGCGAATACAGCTTGTCAAGTGAAATGGATACTTCCTCGAGGAGGCAAGGCTTATGGTCACTGTATACTGTATACAGGTCCCTGAGTAACTGATGTCTATTGCTATTTGGCAGACCTAATCTTTCACGTTCCATTTTTAAACTCAGCCTAGACGGGGGGGGGGCAGAGAGAGAGAGGTAGAGAGAGGGGGAGAGAGAGAGAGAGAGAGAGAGAGTAGCAGGAAGAAAGAATAGTGGGCAGAGTTCAAGCATCTGTTTAGACTTTCCTTCAGTGGCGGAGCAGAGGGAGACATAATTCGGGGTCCATTTAAGCAGGACCTCTGCACTGTAAATCCAAAAACCCTGGACTTTACAAGCAGCAGAAATATCAGGCTGCATTCCCTAGAAATGTAGCTAGCCAGCTTAGCACTGCAGTTTTCCGACAAGGTGCTCTATAGAATAGACAGGATGTATTATCACTGTCTGACGTGCTTTTATAGAAACATATTACACTGAACTGTAATGTATTATATCTGCTTTGTTTGTGTTTGTTGTGAGCTAGATAGTACAGGGACAAATTTCCCAAACCTGCCATGATATGGTCACTGGAGAGTATTGGGCCAATATGATATGTATGTGCAGAGAAATGTCTCTGATGTTATCAGCAAGGCCCTGACATCCCCTCCTCATATCTGAAATAGCAATGGCAGGAGTGGGGGGGGGGGGGGCTTTGTGATTTCTTCAGAACCCATTTCCTCTCTAACTAAGGGAGTGACCTTTTATGGAAAAATCACACCCGTGTGAACTGAGTGGTGTAAGGTTTTATATAGCATGATCAGCTGTGGTCTGACGTAATGAAATAAGGTAAGGTATTATGTAGCCTGATCAGCGCTGATCTGACGTAATGAAATCACACCCGGATGTGATTTCACAACTGGCTTTTTCTGTGCAGAGAAAATGACCATGGTTGCTACGGTCATCCAGTTCACCCGGGTGTGATTTAATTACGTCAGAAATTATTTTGAACATAGCAACCATGCTCATTTTTTTCTGCACACAAAAGCCAGTTGTAGGAGTGGTTTACACCACTCAAAAAAACGGGCGAGGTGTTCAGATTGGTTGCAGATGAGTCTCCAGGTAAGGTCATCAACCTCGGTTGGCTGGGGTGTGTGTGTGTGTGTGTGTGTGTGTGTGTGTGTGTGTGTGTGTGTGTGTGTGTGTGTGTGTGTGTGTGTGTGTGTGTGTGTGTGTGTGTGTGTGTGTGTGTGTGTGTGTGTGTGTGTGTGTGTGTGTGTGTGTGTGTGTGTGTGTGTGTGTGTGTGTGTGTGTGTGTAATCAATGGCGTCATCCTCCTGTTGGTCCCCAGGATGTGCAGATAGTTATCACTCATCCACCGCGGCGAGTCGTGCTGCCAGGCTCACAAAAATGACTTTTTGTTTTTCTTTTCCTTGCAACTTGAGCTCCACATTCCTTCCTAATAACCTCATTGTTGTTTTGTAATGATTTCCATATTGACAGAGGCCTTGTTTGTCTGCACAACAATACTTCAGAGAAGGACTCGGCTAAAGACGAGTTTACCAGACAGAGATACAACATAGTAATGCCAGTGGACAGTATTTGCTCTGTGTTTCTATACTTGATGTAGTTTGGTGTGGTTCCTCGGTCATATTTGTACTGGATGTTCTGAAGGAACAGGAATTCTTCACATCCATTTCCATGGCCTTTACAACCATAACATCGGACAGCTCTCCCACTGTCTCCCTCTAAAATGTATTTTACATAACCGCACAGTTTAACCATAGTTTCATTTCTACACCGAATGCTATTGCAGCACTTTTTGGAGGGATCCGAGTCGGCTATAGTGCACCATTTGACAAGTCAAGTGAGACCTCCCATCCTCAAGAGTTAAATCTGTACACACAAAAATAAATTTGTGCCATGAGATAACTGTGGAATTAACTTTGACACATTCTAATACTAGAAACAAAATGAACAACAAGTGAAACATCTGCTGTGAATTAATAACTTGTGTTGCTTTATTGTCCAATCAGGATGTTATGTGACTTGTCAAACATTCACACAATGTAGGGCTGGGCAATATATCAATATTATATCGATACTGTGATATGAGTCTGAATATCGTCTGGGATATTTTGGATATTGTAATATTGTGATAACATCGACGGCTCCCTTGTCAAACCCTCCCCACGCATCCGCAACTTAGGTGTCATCTTTGACCCAACTCTCTCATTCCTCCCCCACATCAACCACATCACAAAAACCGCCTTCTTTCACCTCAGAAACATTGCCCGTCTCCGCCCCTCCCTGACACCCTCAGCAGCTGAAACCCTCATCCACGCCTTCATCTCATCCCGACTGGACTACTGCAACAGCATCCTCTACGGCACCACCACAAAAACCCTCAATAAACTCCAATATGTTCAAAACTCAGCCGCCCGCCTACTCACCTCCACCCGATCCAGAGACCACATCACACCAGTCCTTCATGATCTCCACTGGCTCCCCGTCAAACAACGAATCGACTTCAAATTACTCCCCCCTACCTCTCTGATCTCCTCAAGCCACACGCCCCATCCCGCTCCCTCAGGTCCAGCGACGCCGGCCTCCTTGAGGTCCCTAAAAGGATCAAACGGAAAACCTGGGGCGACAGGGCCTTCTCTGTGGCCGCCCCTACCCTCTGGAACACATCAGAGATGCCCCCTCACTTCCCACCTTCAAATATGCACTAAAAACCCACCTGTTCACCATCGCATTTCCAAGCTGATGTGTTTTTAATGCACTGTTTTATTGGTTTTATTCTTATAATTGTTTTTTCTAATAAAGTTGTCCTTTTCTTGTTCCCCCCTGGCCCCAACACATGTAAAGCGTCTTTGAGTGTCATGAAAAGCGCTATATAAATCCCAGATATTATTATTATTATTAACATAATTGTTACCTTTTCTTCTTCTTAATTTCAATCACTTCAAATTTGCTGATGACTTGCATTGAACGACACCTGTTAGAAGGAGGGGAACACAAAAACGAGGTAAATGTAACACAATGTAAATAGAAACATTTCATGAGAGACAACACAAAGTTAGAAGTGTGCAATAAGTCTGTGAACATATGGTGCCTGGCTAAAGAAAACAACACCTCCAGAACCCTGTCCCTCATCTGGGCGTGAAATTTAGGGAGCACGGCTGAACATCTTGGGGATCGTGGCAGAACAGCTATAAATAGTAACTCCTGACAGTCTCTGGAGATGAATTCCAGTTTGATGAATGGCAGCGTGCTAAAATAGTTGCGCCTGAGCTGTAAACAGTTGGGCTGAGGAAAATGGCCCATGACGGACGGGGTGATGAGGGGGGCCCATGTGCATGAAGACGCCTTCTGCTCTGCCCCACAGGCACACACAGCACACGGCAAGGTTTGTTTTGAAGGGGGTGATGTGCTTGTGTGTGTGTGTGTGTGTGTGTGTGTGTGTGTGTGTGTGTGTGTGTGTGTGTGTGTGTGTGTGTGTGTGTGTGTGTGTGTGTGTGTGTGTGTGTGTGTGTGTGTGTGTGTGTGTGTGTGTGTGTGTGTGTGTGTGTGTGTGTGTGTACACACTGTGAGCGAGGGAGGTCTGGTGAATATATCTTAATAACCTTTAGGCCTATAACCTGACAAATGGTATGAGGCTCCATTTGTGCCGTTTCTCACTTTATTACAGCAAATTATCTGCCTCTATACTAGTTCTGCATGAGTGTATACAGTTTTACGGGGTCCGTTTTGGTTCCATTTTGTGCCCTCTCTGAGTTAAATTAATGCCCCAGCATTTTACAGCACGGCTCCACAAAGTTAAGTGACTAATCCCTAAAAATGAGCTGTAAAGGGAGACTTGGAAAAACAAGTATGCCGTTGGAGATTCCAACGGGCCGAAGGTTTAGCAGAAATCCCCTTGACGCAATGTTGTACTTCAGCTGAGCTCCCAGCCAACAGAAACAACACAGCCAGGGCGGGGGGTGGGGGGTGGTGGTTGGAGGTTCCCCCCTTAACTACAAACCTGTCTCTTCCACATTCCGGCATATTTCCCCCGGGACACCGCCTGGCCTGTGGAGTGTCTGCCTGAGCCTGGGGCCCGCTGGCCCATGCTAGTGGTTAGGTTACTTCTCAGGGATTTATTGTGGAAAGAAGAGGGACTCTCTCTGCGCCACATTAGAGCAGGCGCAGCGTGCTAGTGATCGGCCTTAATAATAAGCACTCACGTCAAGTCTGGCTTCTCTGGCTGCGGAGCTGCGCTCTGCCACGGCACACCGAGCAAAGCTTGCCGGTAAAAAGTCACTCATCAGGTCTAAAATCCCTGAGAAAGCCATTATTGCTATGGATACTGTCCATATACACAAGACAGAGACACATACACACACGCACGCACGCACGCACGCACGCACGCACGCACGCACGCACGCACGCACGCACGCACGCACGCACGCACACTCAGGCAAATGCAGAGGCATGCCATTCACACAGAGAAGGCTGCTGCGTTGATGGTTGCTTTGGTGAACACAGGACATTTTCCAGCTCTACATGGTGTAATGAATGCCTCCTGACTGATTAAACGAGCCGTGTTTCCCTCCCAGCAGAGCAGAGAATGTGCAGCACAGCCAGGTCTCGTCCATTTGAGTAAAGCTTGATCACCTCTACGTCTGATAAGATCCAGGCCAGAGGCTGTTGGCAGAGGGCACCTCAGTTGGTGGAGTTATAAACGCACGCACGCACGCACGCACGCACGCACACAGTATACCGGCATCGAAATATACTTAAAATACCAAAAGTACTTTGGGCAATATCCCAAATATGTATACGGTAGGTATTAAGTGGTTAACTAGGGCCCGAGCACTGACTGCCCGAGCACTGACTGTAGTGCGAACTAAGCCCTATTGAAATAGCAATGATGATGATTATTCCCCCGATTTTTTCAGACCCTAACCATGCTCGAAAAGTTGTGAAACTTTACACACACATCACAAGTGGCGAAAAATTACGTATTTCAATCATCTCAAAAAAGGGTGTGGACTAATGGCTCAATAGCGCCCACCCTACAAAAGTTTGTGCTTGAAGCCCCACAACTCGGTTTCACCTACATGTATGCAAATTGGTACACACCCTATGACTTAACAAAAAAGTATCTTGGCGCCATGACCTAACCAAACAGTCTCCTCCTAGCAGGATGGTCAGTTCCAAATAAAACTCGCTCAGCGTACACAAAATACCTTAACAATGAAAAGTTATCAAAATCGTGAGTTTTCATAAAATGGCATGACCATGGTGAAGCGTCAAACTTCAACGCCAAACAGGTGAATAGCAGATCTACACGGTCAAATTTTCCTTTCATATGTAAGTATTGAACGGTGTGTCGTACAGGCTTGTGGGTGGTGTCATAGTTTCTATCTTTTGCTATAACTTTCCTACAGATTGTCATACAGACTCGTGGGTGGTGTCATTGGACTTGGTCCAGAGTCATGGTCATTCATTGGTGAACTTAGCCCCTCCCCCTCTTCTAATTGGTCAATATGACGCACGCACGCACGCACACACACACACACACACGCGCGCGCTCGGTCAATGCACAGTTGGCTAAAAGTCAAGAAACTTTAGATAAGTGCATTGGAACAACAGCACGATGTCTGGCTCCCCACTGTAACCTCCAAGGTTGTCTCGGTGGCTGTCAGGAATGATGATGCACCACAGCACAATGCTGAGGCTTGACCCAGCAAGACCTGAGGCCCATTCTACACATTGTACAAACTGTAGCAGGTAGTATATATCTATGGTCTGTTATGGTTATGGTTCAGCTTGTCCTCGTAGCAGCTATCACACTATTGTAAAATGGTAAATGGTGCATTTATATAGCGCCTGTATCCAAGGAGCTTTACAGAGATTGTGTATACACCATTCACCCATTCACACAGAGGAAACCATGTAAACCATCGAGCAATTAGGGGTTCAGTTCAGTGTCTTGCTCAAGGACACTTCGACACTAACTCTGGGGGAGCCCGGGTTCAAACCGGGAGGTGACTCTACCCCCTCTACACACACACACACACACACACACACACACACACACACACACACACACACACACACACACACACACACACACACACACACACACACACACACACACACGTGCCTTTGTTTATGAGTCATCCTATACTGAAGTGGGAATGATCTCCAGCTGTGCCCGGATTCCTGTGTGTGCTTTTTAGTGGTACTGACCCCCCCCCCCCCCCACACACACACACACACACACACACACACACACACACACACACACACACACACACACACATACACACACACACACACACACACACACACACGCCAGCGTGGTGCTAGTCTAACCTTGACCGACCGTGTGTTGTGAACATGTGCTGAGTCATCGTGGCTGACAGGCAGGTTATTACCACTGGGTTCCAGGACGTATCTGCTGACATTAATCTCTCACAGATATAGTTGTAAGAAGGGAAAGTACAACGGATAGGCAGGTTCAGCCGCATGACGCAGCAGGAGCTATTATGGCCTTTATCCCTCTTGTCAGGCACAAATTATGGAAAAGTAGGGGCTTTCGGAAGCGATGCAATGTGTGATTTTTTTTAAGGTTTTAAGGTACCTGTGTCTGAGGGTCATGACGATAAACCCCTGTAATCTTAGATATCGTTGCTGTCAGGCAGAAACCTCTGATCTCCATATTTAAACTTTTTGTGTTTTTGAGGGGCGCTAGCCCTATAGCACGGAATGTGATAATTTGATTGGTTGAGCACGGAATGTGATGTATGATGATGAATGATTATAAGAGCGCCCCTCACTTCACATGAGTGTGATTTTTCCATAATACTCTACACTTGATCATACTACAGCGATACACAAAAGTATAGGATCTGCTGTTTACCTGTTTATGCTATTTTTAGGGGCGCTAGCCCCTCCTACAGGGTTTATCCAGCTTTTAGTGTATGTTCACAAACTTTGTCCTACACAAACATTAACTTCCCATTGACAATCAATGGTACATTTTACGTCATAGTGTCTGAGCAAATAGTGTCTATTTTGCGTCATTATGATGTGCGATGATAAGAGCACCCCTCAACTTCACACAGGCTTTTTATTAGAATCCTGAAAAGTAACGGTTTCGAATATATGAGGTTTCCCCCGACAGAGACGATATAAAGTTTAGGTAAAAAATAGGAAAGCATAACAGAATGGACTGTTCCTGGCCTGGGACAGGAACCTTTTAGGCAACCCGTTCTTTGCCCTTGATACTTTGAAAGTTGCTGTACAGTGTACAGTACACTATTCACATCAGTTGGCATGTTTACAGGCAGGACAAATAACAGATCAACAAGGTCACAACATTGTGAGCTTCAGCTATTTTCAGTACGTAACTCACACTTAATTAATGTGATGACTGTTTTTTAGTGGTGCAACCACTCCAAGGAACAGCAATGTCTGTGTTAACCGATGTGACTATACCTATGTGACTAGCAGTAGGGGCAAAAGTGGCGCTGTTGTGCCAGAAACAGCGAGAGAGAGATAGTGCTGCTGCTGCACTGTTGCCTGCTAATGAGAGACAGAGAGAGGGGGGGGGGGGGGGCAGGGGGAGAGGGGAGTTGCACCACTCAGTTCACACGGGTGTGATTTTTATTTGTTGTTGAGCGGATTCAGGGCCCTTTCTGTTTTCGCGCCACATTAATAAATATCTTCGCTGAAAATAGCGAATTGGATGGTATCCTGACCTGAAAATGCAATTTCTGTTTAATAAAGAGGTGGAGAGACATGGAGACTCCTGTTACTGAACAAACACTCTATCGCAACGAGTACGAGTACTATCACAAGTTATTGTAACCAAAGAAAATCACTTACCCTACCGTTAAGTTTATAGACACCAGAGGTGGACTGTGACACCTAGGGCCCAGCAGCCTGCAGCTGTCGGCTCTCACGGATGTTGGCAAATCCATTGTGTTTGTGTGGCTTTGGTAAAACGTCAGCACTAAAGTCTCACTTCGTCTGTACCTTTCCGTTAACAAGTGTGGGATCAAAGACATTCCCCAGGTTATTACAAATGTAGCACGTCAGCATCTGCACCGCAGCCATCACAGCTCCTCTTTATGAGAGGCCGTGTGTGCAGAGAGCTGAGAGAGGACAGGCGTGGAGATGCTTTTGCTCTCTCATACGTCCCTTCTAAACCAACACGCTCCACCACCCCACCCCAGTACCCCACCTCCTTCCACCCTCCACCCTGACCCAAACACCCTGTAAGCTCTGCACAGCTGTTGAGACTACAAAAACAAACCTATATACGCCAAGAACAGTACTATTCGTACCCTGGCCTCGACCATCTTAAAACCACTTCAACTTAGTTGACCGGGTCCCACAGGGCTCTACACTTGGCCCGCTCCTTTCCCCCTATAAACCAAACCTTTTCACCAATGTTTGCCCCCATAATAGGGACGCTACAGGGTTAAGGGCCATTCCAGCGTCACCAATCACGTCTATTAACTGCAATCCATATTTTGTTGTGAATAAGGCATGCCTGATTATACGCAGATTACAATCTGCATGGTAGATGTTAAACTAACTGTAGAAGCCATCCTCACTGTTTTGTATGTCTATTTATTATTATTATTATTATTATCACAATTATTGTAGCTACTGCATTGGTTTGATTTTTTTTCAACACAGAAGAGACAATGCCAGAATGAGCTATTTGTAATGTACTATCACTGCACTTTAATGGAAGTAAATGCAACCAAAATGACATTGAACCTGTGGACATTCTGTTTCTTTGATCTGTGTACATCCAAAGTCTCTGGGTGCATCAGTGGGTTTGTTGGCAATGTGGAAATGTTTGGAACCAACAAAAGAGCCACAACATAGTAAAAATCAGTCCTATTGGATTTAGATGTTGGAATATTGGACATTCTGGGACAACAAGGGAACACAAGTGGACGCAACAGCAACAAAGACTTTTTAGTAGCCTGGTATGTAGTGGACAGTGGACACCAAATTTAAAAGCTGTATATAGGAAAACGGCAATAACTATTGGAGTTTTTCCACTGCTTAACTTTTATTGGTGACTTGTTTGCTGGCCATTTGCTGCACTGATGTCCATTATTTTTGTTTTCGTCACTGCTGGACTTTTATTAGTGACACGCCTGTTTTGCACTGCCTTATTTATTTGATCTTTCGCTATTTTGCACTGAACTGGACACTGAACTGAAGTTTACTCTGCACTGCACTTTACGTGTGGAAAAAGGGGAATTGAAATGTCAGATGTCACGAGAGCAGTGAGCGATGGTGCGCTACAACCTCTATGGCTACAACCCGTAGAAGACTGGTGGGAACCGTGGGAAGATCCTCCAGAGCTCAGTCGAAAGGAAATTGAAAATATTGTGCAAAAGTGGATGGCACGAGAGATGGAGAGGGAGCACAGAGAAAGCATTTTGGCCACATAGGATGTTGTGGTGGAAGAAGAGACACCCCCAGGAGAGGATGGAAGAGGGACATGGCAGAGGAGGCGAGTGTCTCTGAGCCGAAGACCCCTCAGGCTCTGGAGAACATTCTGCAGCTGAAAGAGATACAACAGGAACAGCTGACCGACCCTGCAGAAGAGGACTGGGAGGACGGTGAGAATGAGATGGCTGTGGAGATGGGCGGCTCCTCATCTTTCAGCGTCATATCTGAAGCAGAAGACGTCTATGGACAGATGTCTGAGGGAGAAGAAAGCTGCAAGCAGGGTGCCATGATTAGGAGTTTGGCTGAACCAGCTGTCGTGAGGAGGCTGAGTAGAGGGGTGAGAAAGCCACTCAGTGGAGAAAGGTGTCCTTCTCCATCACAGAAAACCAGTGGTGGAAAGACAAATGGCACCATAAAGGAAACTACAGGTACATCTGACCATGAACAAGGTGACAAGAAAGCACCGCCTCTGAAGAAGAAAGGAAGATGGCATAGGAACCGAAAGAAAAGGAACAAAAGGCCTGCCCAGGAGAAGCGAGAGCAGAAGGAGAAAGAGGAGGATGATGTGTCAAAGGAAAGGGACTACGACCTCCTTTGCTTCCTGTGGTGGCTTGAGGGCTACATCAAGACTTCTCCAGACCATTGAGAGCTTTGACCTTTCTTTTCTCCATATTTCCCTTTCTTTCTTTTTTTTGCAGTTTCAACAAAAAAGAAGATTCAGTCAAGCTTAAATACAACACACATACCACATACCTTGAATAATGTTTTTTGTGTTTGGCTTCTTTGAAATGTATTTAGTAATTGTGTCCATACTGTGCACAATTAGGGGGGAGTGTAGAAGCCATCCTCACTGTTTTGTATGTCTATTTATTATTATTATTATTATTATTATTATCACAATTATTGTAGCTACTGCATTGGTTTGATGGGTTATAATTGAATTATTGTATGGACAACAGAGGCACGCCTCCCCAGGCCTAATTGCTTGACAGAGGGTATAAGTAGGCCTGGGTGATTGGGGAGCGGCATGCACCTGGTGGACAAATGTTTTTTTACCAGATAGACAACACAGAAGAGACAATGCCAGAATGAGCTATTTGTAATGTACTATCACTGCACTTTAATGGAAGTAAATGCAACCAAAATGACATTGAACCTGTGGACATTCTGTTTCTTTGATCTGCGTACATCCAAAGTCTCTGGGTGCATCAGTGGGTTTGTTGGCAATGTGGAAATGTTTGGAACCAACAAAAGAGCCACAACACTAACTAACACAACTGCAATGGTTATAGTTGGTCTCCCTGATCTTCTATCGAAAAGGTCAGACCCTAGCACCTGTCCTACTGATTGACAAGAGCCATTGCATGAAACTCAAACCTTCCTGCACAATCAGGCTTTTTCATTTTTCATTAAAAATAAAAAAGTAATAAAAAAAAATAACATGGCACATTAAAAGGACCATTTCAGTCACCGAACCAGGGATGCATGTTTTCAATGAGTCTAACATAGTTAAAATGGAGTTGTTAAATTGGAGTTGTTTTCAATGAGTCTAACATAGTTAAAATGGAGTTGGAAGTTCAATGGAATTCATATAGGAGTACCGGGGGATGTCTGAATCTTTATATTATAAATATTGAATCAAACAACTTAATAACTGTCTGGGTAAGCAAGTTTGAAGTCTCTGCAAGTTGATTTTCATACTGTAATGCAATTTATGGACTCCAGTCGCTTACATCAGGGGTTCTCAACCCGTGGGTCGCGACCCCTCGGGGGGTCGCCAAATTATTTTAGGGGGTCCCCAAATTATTAAAAAAAAAAAAAAAAAATCTTTTTTTTTTTTTTTCCCACGTTTTTTCAAAAATAGCAGACCTACAAGCTCGTAGCGTGATGAGCTTGTAGAGCTGCTATTTTTCAATAGCTAAATTATAACATAATGCTTAAAACACCAAAAGGGGTTCCCGCCCAAAATGGGTTAAGGTTATTGTAGCAGTCAATTTATATTGGGGGTCGGGAGGGGGCGGGGCGGGGGTCCCGAGACATTGCCAAAGCATTTCCGGGGGTCCCCGGCCAAAAAGGTTGAGAACCCCTGGCTTACATGACAATCAAACAAACCACGCTATATACAAATTGATTGATGAAGTCATGTCAAGTGTATTGTATATTTTTAAAGCAGCTATGATAAAGGGGAATACCTTACCATCTTGATGACATCATCAAGATGTACTTCACAATGTTAATGACCTCCAGTTCTAGGAAACACAGAATGGGGGGACTTTTTTTTAAGTTATATTAATGACATAGTAAAATGTTGAAAATGAGTGGAATTCCCCTTTAAGTAACGAGGTGAACTATAAGGCAGTATCAGCCAGGTGCTCCTTGTTTCTAATTAAAGGAGCATTCAGTGATTTGGGTGATTTGGAAAACCCCCCGATGCGCCCGGTAACAAGATGTGCACATGCACGCACTACAGCGGTGGGATACACGACAGGCCAACAGCACACAAGGCCCACCCCCGCTCGATCATGATTGGTGGAAGGCCCCTCTCTATCGTGATTGGATGAAGGCTGGGCCACCTAGACAAAAACGAAACCTAGGTTTTTTTTTTACCCCCAGGGGTTAACTGGGGGACCTTATATGGTCAGCACACTCTATAGTAGGGAGGATTATAACAACAAAACAAAAAAATAAGTGATATTTGAATTAAAGGGGAAAACCACCCATTTTCAACATTTTACTATGTCATTAATATACCTTAGAGCTGTTGTGTGGAAATAATAAAAAAAAGTCCCCCCATTTTGTGTTTCCTAGAACTGTAATTATGAAAAAAATCATTAACATGGTGAAACGCATCTTGATGACATCATCAAGATGTGTTTCACCATGTTAATGATTTTTTTCAGACCTCTAGTTCTAGGAAACACATAATGGGGGAACTTTTTTATTATTTCCACACAACAGCTCTAAGGTACATTAATGACATAGTAAAATGTTGAAAATGAGTGGAATGCCCCTTTAAGTGAAATCACTGAACCCCATACTACAGTGGAGCTGCTCAGTGGCCAACATTAACAACAGTATACATGACTGTGGTTGTACTGGTCAGCTCCCAGGTTTTAATCTGTGTGCGTGCGTGCGTGCGTGCGTGCGTGCGTACGTGCGTGCGTGCGTGCGTGCGTGCGTACGTGCGTGCGTGCGTGCGTGCGTGTGTGTGTGCGTGCTCGACAATGTGAAGCAGGGGCCGTTGCTGAAAAAGAGCACTCGTGCACTGCTCAGCATATACCTACCCTGGGTAAATAAGCACTAAAAAAATAAGAAAGAACTAACTCATCCAGGCCACAGTAAAACCTTGCCACCGGCATGCCATTGTATTCCCCTCAGAAATGAACAGCCATGACTCCTATAGGCCATGTGCTGGGCTAGTTCCTCCATTCACCCATTCAGCTTGTTTGCTATATGACCACATCTGGTGCATTGATGTTATCATCTGCTCCACTGGTTAGAACAAGGACAATAAGGCCTTCTACACACACGCACAGTCGCACACACACACGCACACGCACGCACACACACACACACACACACACACACACACACACACACACACACACACACACACACACACACACACACACACACAGTATACAGAGGCAAATTGGTACACATAGTAGGAAAACAGACACAAATGCACATAATAAAGGCATAGGCGCATGTATATACAGTATACTGTATACGGATACAGTACATTATACACAATAGTATCTCACACATAGACACACACACATGCACGAGTACACTCGCACGAGTACACTCGCACGCACGCACGCACGCACGCACGCACGCACGCACGCACGCACGCACGCACGCACGCACGCACGCACACACACACACACACACACACACACACACACACACACACACACACACACACACACACACACACACACACACACACACATACCACAGACTCAAGTCAGACAGGACCTGTGTAGCTTGGAACAAGCTGATCATCTGGTAGCAGTTAGTTACTGTTACTTGGAATACATTCAGCGTATTCACTGCCAGCAAGTGGAATTTCCCAAGACTCCGAAAAACAGTACATTTCTCACACTCACAGTTTTTCCTCACTACACATCATCATTTATAGCGAGGGTAACTGTTTATTGGCACAGACATAACGATTAATTCAATGACCGTTATCTCCAAGATGATTCGATAATTTACTCTCTCTCTCTCTATGATGTAAAAACTACATTTCTAGCCGTTCTAGGTGCAAACAAATTAGTAATCTGAAAGGGTGACCTTGAGCAAACACGTCAGCACTCTTCCCCGCATGGGTAAAGAAGAGCAGAGGACATCTGGGCTGCAGCCAGAACGTTGTCTTGTTGATTGTAGTAGCTTTGAGGGAATCGATGCCAAAGCCAGGGTTTTCTGGAAAAGAGCTCAAACTGCATGAAGCAATATCCTGTTTTTTGGAGAGGAGCTTCATTTCGTCACACCCCGGTGCACTTTGGAGTTACAAAGCAACACACTGGGCTGATTTAACCGCTTAAGCCCTACATCACTTCTCGTACGATATAGTGGAAAACAATTGCCAGGACTATAAAGGGGGTCACATAGACATGTCATTGTTAGCTTTGACTATGTCGTACTCGTACAATCGTACATAAACAATAATTCTTCTCCGTTAATGACTGCCTTTTTAGATTTTGTGTTTGCGGTGCTAACAGAGCTGCTGCTGCAGAACTCAAGGTGTGGGGGGCAGCGAGTTGGCATTGTGGTAGCCTTGGTCCCAGCTTTACTCATCGAAGAGAAAAGCCTGGTCACAATATAAGGCAGACATTGCATAGCCGGAAGTGTCTGTCCGGAGAATCCGTCAGATGTATTTTTCCCGCCCTACTTGATCATAGTACATGCAGCTTCACACAAAAGCATCACAAGTAGCAGATCTACAAGTTTTGACATTGTAGATCTTCTACTTTTGATGTTTTTGAATTTGAATCCTGAAAAGTAACAGTTTTGGACATAATGAGGTTTCCTTTCCATCTGACAGTCAGAGACGATATTTAACTGTGACTCGTTTGTGGCTTGTTTAGTTTTTCTTTTGTTTTCTTTGTCAAAAGTATTAATAAATGGCTTTGCCTTCAGTCCACGAAAATCCTGGATGATATGTGTTTCTTGACTAGCTGTTGAATCAGCTGTCCTGCACTAGAATAACAAGGGTCAGGTGAGCTTAAGTTCCATGTTTCTGTTATAGTCTGCATGTGTGACTGAAGCAAAAGGGGCTTACATAAATAACACAGTTGGTTCTCATTACAGCCCATGTTACTGGCCATATAGACATCTAACAAGCATACCTTTGTTCTATGATTTATGATATGGACGAGAACACTACGCACATACCATATCATACTCATTACTCAACTTCAAATCCACCCCGTAGCGGCATGGTCAACATGCATGTGTCACAACCTATACATATGATATCGGCTTCATCAATCTTTAAAGCGGGTTGATGTTTTGCGCGCTATTTAAGATTCACATCACTCGTCACAAGGTGGTTTCAGCAGGGCACGAGGGATTCAAGCTTCAGCTGAGGGCATTATATAGTACCTGTACTGTACAGTACCTGTACTGTACAGTACCTTCAGCTGAGGGCATTATACAGTACCTGTACCTTCAGCTGAGGTACCTTCAGCTGAGGGCATTATACAGTACCTGTATACAGTACCTGTATACAGTACCTTCAGCTGAGGGCATTATACAGTACCTGTATACAGTACCTTCAGCTGAGGGCATTATACAGTACCTGTATACAGTACCTGTATACAGTACCTTCAGCTGAGGGCATTATACAGTACCTGTATACAGTACCTTCAGCTGAGGGCATTATACAGTACCTGTATACAGGGTAACAAGACAACTCACCCCTTTTCTGTTTTCCTCCCAGAATTTTCCCCAGTGAGGGGTGGGAGAGGCTGGACAGTAGACGGCTGGACTTTGAATTTCTCTAACTATAAACTTTCACGACAGCAGACAGCCTAAGTACAAATATATTTATGAAAAGGCTACAACAGTGAAGTAGTAGAAGTAGAAGTTGTTGTAGGCTATGTGGGGATTATCTGACGAGGTACCATTTGAGTGGGAAAAACCTTACATAATCTAAATTATACTAAATTGTTTATAGGGTCAATATAAGTAAAATAATATAGCCTTTCCATAGGAGTATCTTTTTATATTTTTCCAAAAAGAATACAAACAGCCAATAGCATATTACAAAGTTATCCCCCTCACTGGGGAAAATTCCGGGAGGAAAAACGGGCAAGCACCGGGGTGAGTTGTCCAGTATTCGTATACAGTACCTTCAGCTGAGGGCATTATACAGTACCTGTATACAGTACCTTCAGCTGAGGGCATTATACAGTACCTGCTTCAGCTGAGGGCATTATACAGTACCTGTACCTTCAGCTGAGGGCATTATACAGTACCTGTACCTTCAGCTGAGGGCATTATACAGTACCTGTACCTTCAGCTGAGGGCATTATACAGTACCTGTATACAGTACCTGTACCTTCAGCTGAGGGCATTATACAGTACCTGTATACAGTACCTGTACCTTCAGCTGAGGGCATTATACAGTACCTGCTTCAGCTGAGGGCATTATACAGTACCTGTATACAGTACCTGTACCTTCAGCTGAGGGCATTATACAGTACCTGTATACAGTACCTGTACCTTCAGCTGAGGGCATTATACAGTACCTGTATACAGTACCTGTACCTTCAGCTGAGGGCATTATACAGTACCTGCTTCAGCTGAGGGCATTATACAGTACCTGTATACAGTACCTGTATACAGTACCTGTATACAGTACCTTCAGCTGAGGGCATTATACAGTACCTGTATACAGTACCTGTATACAGTACCTTCAGCTGAGGGCATTATACAGTACCTGTACCTTCAGCTGAGGGCATTATACAGTACCTGTATACAGTACCTGTATACAGTACCTTCAGCTGAGGGCATTATACAGTACCTGCTTCAGCTGAGGGCATTATACAGTACCTGTATACAGTACCTTCAGCTGAGGGCATTATACAGTACCTGCCGAAACCTTGTTGTCTCATTGCTGATGTGCCGTCGTTAAATTGAGATTTTGGGTTAAAAATAGATTCATTCGTAGGGGGTTCTGTCTTAAGGGACTTTCTGGGTCGCTGTCAGTGTGTGGAAGCTCACAGGTCACATTCTGCGCTTGATTAGTTGTGAGCTTTGAACAGCAGCCACATTCCAGGTTTCTCTTATCAAAAGGCGATCACTTGCCTTTTTTGCCTTGAGGCTACTGCTGCTGTCTTATCTCTGAATGCAAGAGATTGGGTAACGATCTTCTATGGTAATCCGGTTGAGTGCTAGTGGACATTGATGGCCATCCCCGGAGGGATACATTTAAAATAAATGTCCTTGTTGAATTAGCCTAAATTTAGAATGAGATTTGCTGCTCGTCTCCTCTGGCAATTCAAGCCTAGGCCTATTTGACCCGTTGACATCACCTCAACTCCATTAGACAACAATTTAATAAAGGTATACGATGGCGATTGCACTTTACGTTTGGCATGAAAATGTAGGTGAAAATATGAAGATAAAAAAAACACCCTCGCCTGTGCCCGTGCCTATACACTGACACCACGCTAGACAGGAACGCCCAAAAACGTCACATCCGGGGTAAGAATTTACCCCGGAATTTTCTATGGCTGCCAATGCAACTTGGTCCAATCCTTATATTAATCACATACGGACAAACATCTATGCCGATGCTATCTAACTTGCGGAGGTAGCGTGCCTTGTCCACGGGCAACAGATCTTTCAACGTATGGCATTGCAAATACGTTTGATAATCACTACTCTGCTCAATATTGTTTTGAAAATGCCGCAAATTGCATTGCAGTGAACGAGCGAAAATCACAACTTCCCCCGTTTGTCGGCGGAGTCACAGTTTGAGGCGCTGTTTACGCGCCGTGGTGTCATGGTTGCCTGCCCCTGATTTACATCTTCATCTCTTCCTGTCTCCGCCAACCTCAACCAAACATACCCTGCTTTCCACACCAGGTCAGAGGACAAACGTGATTCTTCACTCCGTGGCCCCTGTATGGATACACTGAGTGGGGGGGAGCTATCAATCATACGCACGCAGGGGGGCTGGAGTCGCGAGGGTGGTGGACGTTGGCAGAGTTGAGGTCATATGTTATTCCATGTGCGTGAGGTCCCAGTTGACGGCCGCATGCATGCCTTAATTATGACTTGACAGCTTGATTTATGTTTGACTTCCCGTTGCCATGGGTGACGGTGAGTGTTCCAGCGGACATGTTAATGTGTCGGCCTCCCCTCGACCAGTCGGCCTTGATGCCTGTCAAACCGTGTGTGATTGAATATGCATATCAACGCCAACGTCTCCCAGGCTCGCTTTTTCAGCTGGATGTGAATTTCACACAATCAACACGATGTTGTGAGCTGTGTTGCTCATTAGCCACATGATCCCAAAGATTCTGTACAGTGGTAGGTATGAGAATGTTCAATTTTCACCCATTAGAGCAGTGGTTCCCAAAGTGGGGTCCGGGGACCCCCAGGGGTCCTTGAGGGAGTTCCAGGGGGTCCCCAGCTAAATGATAGTTAGGAACCAAATGGACCCTTATTGGTCTGTAACTCTGAGAGTGTATACATACAGAGTTAACTTAACATTGATTTTTATAAATCGGGGTCCCAGATATAAAAATGCCATTAAATGGGGATCCGTAGCCTAATGCATGTCACACTGGCGGCCCTTGAAATTAAAATAGTTGAGAATCACTGCTAGAGCCGTAACAATCTTCTCTTATGGGGGTCCTGGCATATCTCTTCAAATGGGGGTCGGCGGGCGAATTAGTATCAATTTGGGGGTCCTTGACCCCCAAATTAGAGCAACATTGGTTTAGTTTAGAAGAACAGTGGTTCTCAAAAATAGCAGATATACAAGCTGTGTGCTATTTTTAACATTTTTGAAAAATCTTGAAAATGTTGATTCAGATGGGGGATCGAGTCCGTGGCCAAGTATATATCATTGATCAATTGGGGAGGGGGGGGGGGTCCTTGGCACTAAAAAGAGAACTACTGATGTAGAAAACATTTGTAGAATCGGCTTCAGGTCTTAAAGGATTAACAACAGAAAAGTATATATAGTTATCGTTGTATTGCGATTAGTGTATTTTACACATTAGTTCCTTTGTGGATTATGACTTATTATGGTTATCATGTGTTTGTTTGATCATCCTCGGTTGGGAAAGCACTTTGGGTCAAGTCCTGTTGTTTTTAAATGTGCTATAAATAAAGATGACTTGACACCACACACCAGAAAGGTCTTTGTAGTTTACAGTAACAGCGACTCGGTTTGTGGAGAATCACCACAGAGCGGGAAGCGTGTACACTGTGGTCAACCATTTCTGACACACATGCATGTGTAATTGTTGTAAATTATGCAGCGACGCTAACAGATAATTGCCTTTTAACGAGCCGGCTCAGCTTAAAGAGACCAAAACTCTAAAGATAAACACTCTCATTACTGGCATCCTACCCAGTGACTGACAGAGGTGATTGCTATCTGTTAAAGTCTTGTCGTCAGGACCTTTAGGATGAACTCCAACCACTGCTGAGTCTCCATGCTGTACAATCTGCTGCTCAGGTACTTTGCAAACGTTCAACACCGCAGGATGCTACAGTGCATCTACTTGATGCATGTCCAAAACCTTTTCAGGAAATTGGAAAAAAAGAACCCGCTTTCCACTGCAGGATCCAAAGTTGTTATTATTTATTCAGGTTGGACACCACAGACGTTTAGCCGAATTTTATTTAAAGGAGCATTCAGTGATTCGGAGCTTTATAAAACATTAATTCGAGGTCGCGCGGACAATAACAACAATCGGAGCCACACAACACAACCGGTTGCACAGCACCAGAGTAATCTAATAAGAGAGTAATGACACTCCCGTTGACTCTCATTGTAACAATGGAATGCGGAAGTGCTCATTCTATCTCAATGGAATAGTTCCAGCCATAGGAGCAATGTTTGGAACTATCGCCCATAGGCACCCACTTTGCGGCAAGATCCTGGTTTAAGTGTCAAGTTAAGTGTTAAGTGTAATCTATAATACAGATTGGTCTAAATAATATTTTGCAGCTTTAAGTAAGAAAAGCATCACATTGCTGTTGTGTCACATCGTTCGAATCGTATTGATCGTGCCATAAGGTCACGGCAGCTTGTATGTTGTGGACGCTCGTTGCCTTTGGGCCGTGGCCAGTCAGGGGTCAAGGGTCAGCCCCACATGCTGCAGGACGGGATGGAATTAAATCAATGTGGTCACCTGGTTTCCTTCCTGAGCCTGAGGAGTACCGCGTGGCCAATGATGGCCATGAGTGAATTTTACAACAGCAACAAACAAATAAAACATTTAGCAGTACTAGTTTTAGTGCAATACTTGAAATGAAGTCATCGTCATTTTGTCAAAGACAGAGAGTGTACTTTTCGATCTTGAAGTGCATGTCTTTTTGAGTGTTTGTGTAAACACAAACATTGAAGAGATGATGATGATTTATCATTCATAATGTACGATGATAAGAACTCCCCTCACTTCACACAGATAGGTGGGATTTCTTTTAACATTGTTTAACATTTTGTTTTTCACATGAGCCCAAAATAGGGATACAGTGGCCTTTATCAAGGCTCTCTAGTATGCCTTTCAGTGTAGTGTAGTCTAATAACTTCAAGTGACTTTCCCATATTTGTGTTAGATCAAGGTGTTTATACTTTCAGTCAAAAGTTATCATGACACTAATCTAATTTGCCAGAGGACACGACTTCATAATTGTGATCAGATCAGACTCATTTTCTGTTGTTCAACATAATGTAGGCTAACCTCTAGAGAGGATAGAGGAGGAAGGTTTTAAGCCGGAGCGGAGGGAGCAGTAACAGGAGACAGCCCAGACTGCCTCCCTGCAATCAGGGATATCACTGGGTCATTGTGGGATGAAATGAAATGAAATGAAATGAAATCTATATTTACCCAGGGTATCTGGGCTAAGCTCAAGAACTTGTTTCCAGCCAGGCCCTGCTCATAGAACACATTTCATCGTAGTGGTTGATGCCTTGTTCAAGGGCATTTCAGCGGTGGTAATTTTAACGTGTCGGACGGCTGATTCGAACTGGGAACCTTCCGGTATCTAGACCGCGCCGCTATCCGTTCGGCCACCGCTGCCACTATGGCAGCGATGGTGAGCATGCATGGTGAGCATGCATGCACGATGGTGAGCATGCATGCAGACCAGGGCTGCTCTGGGACACAGCAACATTCCTGTGAGAGCCATGTGGCTGAACTCCCCATGCACCTGGTCCTTCATTAGATGGGGAATCCATAAGCAGTTAATACAATACCATGTATGCTGTATTCCTTTCATATGTACACTAAAAAAGGACTCCCCCCCAACACCTGCCACTCAGTTTACACACACATGTGCACTCAGGACAACAGTAGAAATAAGCTCTCAAGCTCTTTTGTGTTCTATCCAATGTACAAATATATGGCCATGTATGTATTTTGGTCAATAAAAACATGAATGAATGAATGAATGAATGAATGAATGAATGAATGAATGAATGAATGAATGAATGAACGAATCAATCAATCAATCAATCAATCAATCAATCCAGAAATGCATAAACCTAAAAAGATACACATTTTATGGTAAGTGCAAACATCATGATACTTAAGTATACTCCCTGAAATGTGATAGATGCTTTTGATTTAATTCCACCTAAACTTCCAGACATAACAGTATGGAAGATATTTGCAGTCTGACTCTACTGATATGCTGACAGTCTCCTAAAAGCCTATAATAACACACAATTGATTTGCTTGCTAACAGGGGAGGAGGAGGCGTTGCTATAGGAATTCTAAGTCCCAGTAAACTCATGCATACATATTTATTTACTCACACACGCACGCACGCACGCACGCACGCACGCACGCACGCACGCACGCACGCACGCACGCACGCACGCACGCACACACACACACACACACACACACACACACACACATGCTTTGAATCGAGTAATTCAATTATTCAAAGCAATTGGAGATGCAACAAAGAAAGTGTATATTTTATAATGCAAGTCGTGCCTCCATGGCTTTGTTCTGTGAGATGTGCAGTATAGTTGTCAGCAACTCATAACCCGACTCTGGCTATATTAATCTAGTTACAGTATCACCTGCAAAGTCTTACACCTTCCATATCATCGCTGTCCTGTACTTTTGACGTAATTTAACATCCTGCTAGTCTGTACACGAGTCACGACTACAGCACAAAAGTATCAAAAGTAGCAGATCCACAAGTGCGAAGGTAACACTGCTGCCACCGGTCCCTGAGCTGTATGGTGGCTGTTCACCGCTCCTAAGCAGATAGGAGGATGGGGCAAATACAGGAGGGATACTAAAGTCTGTTTGCTGTTTGTCACAGCAGGCTGACCCTAACCTCAACCACTTAAACCCAACTTAATTGACTGGATTCCCAAGAGCTCCATATTGGGCCCATCCTGTTTTTGCTGTACACTAAAATATCTTTGCTGAAAAGACAAGCTTGCAGCACGTTCAACCCGCGTTGTGAGCTTGTAGATCAGCTATTTTTGCAGAATAATAGCCCCAGAACAGGGATGCTAAGTGGTTAACCACACCACAACCACAACCGTAATCTGGTCGCAGTCCACACACACGCACGCACGCACGCACGCACGCACGCACGCACACACACCCCAGCTCTGTTTGTGTGTGTGTGTGTGTGTGTGTGTGTGTGTGTGTGTGTGTGTGTGTGTGTGTGTGTGTGTGTGTGTGTGTGTGTGTGTGTGTGTGTGTGTGTGTGTGTGTGTGTGTGTGTGTGTAGAGCAGTGGGTGCTGTCTGACAGGTCTTTGTGTGAAGTCATCTGGCTCTTCTTTGCAACCTGACACCTTTTGCACACTGCGGTCTGCTGTTCTGTGGCTATCTGGCTATCTGAGGCATCAGGGTGTCCTGTGTCACCTGTAATGGTTCTCGGTGGGGAAGGGTCGTGAGAATGACCAGTGCTAATGAACCTACACCAACCGCTGAGTAGTGCTGCCATATGTGCCCTAGATTCAAGTGGTTCCAGTGAGTGTCTGACGTAGAATCTCTTGTTTTTCCATCAAAGCATCAAACACCACAAACACTTGTTCTAAGACATTGGTTATCAACCTGTGGCGCACTTGCCCAAATTTGTGATGATGGCTAATGGTATTTAGCCCAAAGAGTGTTTTTTATGCAAAACGAATGCTTTGAATGGATTCAGAATCATGAAAACACGTCACATGCTACTTAAAGCAATCTATGAGATTGCATTGGTTCATGGATGTGTTTGATTGTACTTCCTACCAAAAACACACACTGAAACATGGAGAGAAAAGTAACAATTCTGAATGTCATCTTGAATTCTTTGCTTTATCTCCCATTTCATTTTTTTCTCCAAATAATGTATGCATGGCTCGTCTTCAAATTATTTCTAGAGATGCTTCAATTCTTCCGAGTCACCGCGGTGAGTTTGGGGATCAAAGACTTGGCTTGCAGTAGGGTAAAAATTGCCTTCTGGTTTGGTGGATTTTATTTTTGCATGTGCATTAATATGTTAATAAGGTCTGTGAAGGCACAGACCTATCAGTGCCCCATGATTAAATAGTTAACCCACACTTGCAGTTCAGAGTGTTATCTGAGCTCGAGTTATGTTAAGTTGGTTGAGCGTTTGCTTTAGCCACTTATCACGGGTTTTCAATGTTTTTCAGGCCAAGGACCCCTTAGCTGAAAGAGATGAGAGACCTCACACTACATATTGTATAAAAGTGTGTTTCAGATCGGTTTTGTCACTTTTGTGTAAATTAATGTATTTGTGTATTTTCAAACATTTACCATCAATACTTAGTAAACTTGACCTTTGACTCTGTATTTGGTCTGCTGTTTTCTTTGCCAAAAAGCTCTACAAGCTCACAACGTCATGTGAGAATAGGGATGCTAGAGTTCAAGTTGTTAATGTACTGTATATAGAAGAAATATCCTATCACACAAAGATTTGGTGGCCCCACTGTACTAACTCTGAAGACCCCCTTCTCTCCCCTCTCTCTCTCTCTCTCTCTCTCTCTCTCTCTCTCTCATTTGAATCACAGTTACCATTATTAGAATTCCATTCATTTCCGTGTCTGCTACATTCTCCATGGAGCGTCTATGAGGTACAGGTATGGAGGATCTTAAGATTAGTTTCTCATGACATTGTAATTTAGAGCTAATGTCAGCCTTCAGTGTCATAGCTGACAGCTGTAACTGAACTGCATCATTCAAACAGAAGTTATACAGGCAATGGTAATTTACAAAACTTAATTTGATTTTGATCCTGCCTTCAGGTTATTAAGAGAGCAATTATACTTACCTTACTTAACATATAGCAAACTGCAGTACGCATTAAACTTTTTCCTAGATTTCATAGATAGTTTTGATATACAGTCACACTGTATTGACAAACAAAAATCTTTAAATATGACAATCTGGCTTCTGCAGTCATGAATTCATCATACAATGAGATATGAAATAGAGTTGTGTGCTGATTTTGAAAAATAATTAAATCTTCATCGGTCCACCATCACAGGACATTTTTAATCATAGAAGAAGATTGTATTTATATGAAAATCGAGCTTTATGTCCGTGCATTGTGCACCGTAATGTAATTCTAGGTCAACAAAGGTCAAGTCTTTTCTTACAGAGCTTTGACCTCAACCACGAGGGGGCACAACGTGAAGTCTTTCGCCTCGCATATAAAAATACATGTGTGACCCTTTGCCAATAAAGGCCAAACTCTAGCATTTGATTTCAGACCAAATTGCCTACTGTATCTAGCATGTGCAATCGCCCCTAAATGTGTTAGCGTGATATATACCATGCCCCAGGCCAAACGGTAACTGCTACACTGATTTATTTCTCTCTGGAACTTACCATTAATCCCAGCTTTCTCTTGATGCAATATGCGATACCAAGGAGCAGTGTTGTTTGTGAATATTGGAAGTTGCGGTTTGCGGTTTTTGGGCCTAGTTTCTTGTTCGTAGTTGCTTATTTGGGCTTGCAGCATTTTTACCACTTTAACCCCATATACATTTGGCTATTTTAAAATAGCAGATCTACAAGCTCACAATGCAGCTTGTAGATGTGTTATTTTCAATTAATCTGTCATTTGTTTTCAGATGCGGGTCCATGGCCCTACAAATAATGTTGAAGTCCTTACAAGAAATAATGTTGAAGTCCTTACAAGAAACATTAGACAATTAACTGACCTATAGTCACTTATTTTGGGCTTGTTTTCATTATAGGCCTGCATGGTTGCTTGTTTCACGCACAACATCTGGCAACCACACTGCTGAGGAGCAAAGCGCCCAGTGATGGGCGTTCACTAGATACCCTCCATTTGGCTCCCTGGACTCCTGCAGTCACAGCTAGCTTCACACCGAGGGTCTGGTGGCACGGTCTGAACATTCACTACCCCGCTCTCTCTCTCTCTCTCTCTCTCTCTCTCTCGATGAGCCTCATCTATCTAACCACGGCCAGCCTGCCACAGGACGTATTTACACTGTTACCACTGCTTTGGAAAGGAAGAGCTCTGTCTGGCTTTAAGATGAACGATCACAGGGTTGTGTTTCTGAGAAACGAAGCTATGCATCAAAAATGTGGTGTGTTGGTTTTAGTTGGCTGAAACTGTAATGGCACATAATCCGACGTTCAGAGGTAACCGTAGAAATGTTTAACATCCATGTCAGAACCACTTTGCGTTGTGTGTCAGCCAGGCATCAACGCACTGCCACTGTGTGGAGCAAGGATTAGTAGTACAGACTAGTATCATTATAAATGATTAGGGAACCACAGTTTAACCACTAGGGACATATTTTCTACTTGGTGTCACTCAGCAATGCATTGTAAGCTCATAGACCTGCTTTTTTTGTTTCAATTGAAACGTTTTGAAAATGATTTACAATCATTATATTGTATAGTGACGTGCCCTAAATAGGCATGCCAGGTGGAAAGTGGTTAAAACATTATATTGAATTCTAGCACATATTAATACAATATAATGAACACAACTGCTGAACTGCGGTATTTATAAAAATCACACTCGTGTGAAGTGAGGGGCGCCCAGATTTTTTGGGGCATGTTGATGTTCTTTTGTCCGTGAAAAACGAAAGATGACGTAGCTGATTATTAACCTACAGTATAACAAACATTAAAGTCCATAGACTTGGCTGGCACAAATTACATCATAATTCACCCTAAACAAACATGGGACGGGAAATTTATAATTAGGCTCTAAACAAACATTGAAAGTCCATAGACTTGGCTGGCCTATGACGACATTTCGGAAAGCCATGCATTGGAGGGACTAGCACCCCTCAAAAATGTAGAAATCAAATCCAAGGTAGGACATAAAACTTGCAGTTGCAAATTGCAGCAACTATATATATTTTCCCCAAAATATCCTCTCATAACTAGATAGCAATAACAGGCAGCATCTTGGTCAGGAGTTGTAGTACGTGTTACTTACCTGTGTGTATATAGACCAGTGGTATAGGCTGCTGTAAAGTAACTATTAAAAACATATACATTCACTACTTCAGCCATACATTTCGGCCTTTTGAAAATAGCCGACCTACAAGCTCACAATGCGTAGGGATGCACACACACATTGTGACTCATGAGCTTGTAGAACTGCTATATTCAAAAGATTTTCATGCATTTGAAAACGTGTAAAATGGGAAATTCTACATAATGAGTACTTTCTACTTTTGGTACTACTTTTGTACTTTTGTACTCAAGTAAATTTTTAATTACGGACATTTACTTGTAACACAGTATTTCTAAATTGTGTTGAGACTTTTAAATTTGAGTACTTAAAATGTTCCACCACTGATACAAAAACCCAGATACGTTTGGACATGTTCTTTCTGTTGGAGGATTTGCAGCATGTTAAGGTCACAACCTGGCAATGGGAGATAACAGTGTGCAACACACACACACACACACACACACACACACACACACACACACACACACACACACACACACACACACAAGGACATCCGTTGACATCCGTTGACAAGCCTCCTCAGGGCATCACATTGTTTGCCCAAGGAACTTATAGGAACTAACTGAAGTGGTGCTTAACCACTTAAACCCCATATAAATGGTGCTATAGCGCCTTTATCCAAGGCACTTTAGATTGTGTATTACATTCACCCTGCATTCACGCACACATTCATACACCGATGGCGGAGGAAACCATGCAAGGCACCAACCTGCACACCAGGAGCAATTAGGGGTTCAGAGTCTTGCTCAAGGAGTCAAGGAGCCCATATTAGTATTGTTATTATTTTAGTAACGTGTATGTTTGTGTGTCACAAGTTCCTCGCGGCCGTTGTTTGCGTTCATTTGCGACGTTCTGTTCGTGGTTCAATGACTGTGTTTTGTTGTGAGTTTCCTGCTGTCCGTCCATGCAGTAAGCTGATAACAACATATAGCAGCTGTTGTCGCTTGGAGTTGCGTTCGTAGAGTGAGTGGCTGGCTGCGGTGTGGTGCGGTCGTAGAGTGAGTGGCTGGCTGCGGTGTGGTGCGGTCGTAGAGTGGTCGTAGAGTGAGTGGCTGGCTGCGGTGTGGTGCGGTCGTAGAGTGAGTGGCTGGCGGAGGAAACCATGCAAGGCACCAACCTGCACACCAGGAGCAATTAGGGGTTCAGAGTCTTGCTCAAGGAGTCAAGGAGCCCATATTAGTATTGTTATTATTTTAGTAACGTGTATGTTTGTGTGTCACAAGTTCCTCGCGGCCGTTGTTTGCGTTCATTTGCGACGTTCTGTTCGTGGTTCAATGACTGTGTTTTGTTGTGAGTTTCCTGCTGTCCGTCCATGCAGTAAGCTGATAACAACATATAGCAGCTGTTGTCGCTTGGAGTTGCGTTCGTAGAGTGAGTGGCTGGCTGCGGTGTGGTGCGGTCGTAGAGTGAGTGGCTGGCTGCGGTGTGGTGCGGTCGTAGAGTGAGTGGCTGGCTGCGGTGTGGTGCGGTCGTAGAGTGAGTGGCTGGCTGCGGTGTGGTGCGGTCGTAGAGTGAGTGGCTGGCTGCGGTGTGGTGCGGTCATAGAGTGAGTGGCTGGCTGCGGTGTGGTGCGGTCGTAGAGTGAGTGGCTGGCTGCGGTGTGGTGCGGTCGTAGAGTGAGTGGCTGGCTGCGGTGTGGTGCGGTCGTAGAGTGAGTGGCTGGCTGCGGTGTGGTGCGGTCGTAGAGTGAGGCAATGATGCTACACAATTGGCTGGCGGCGGTTCTGGCTGCGGTTCAGGGTATTCCTGTTGGCTTAGGTGGCCTTTGAGGGTATGGGGTCAGACTCCCATTGAGGATGATGATGACCGATGAAGACTAGGTGCCAAGGTCGCTATAGAAAACGGGCCTGTTATATGTCAGGTTTTCACCTGACAAAAAGCTCCATTCCCATTGAAATGCATATACCGGCAGAATCTGCCCTCATAGGTAGATTTAAACTGTGGTGTGACCGTGCCTTAAGTGGTTAATTCCTTTTCGCGTCCTAGAAATGTAGTGGAGTTAAAAGTACAATATTTGTCTTTGAAAGGTAGTGGTGTAATATGGATACTCACAACATGCTCTCAAGTAGTACAGTACTCTCAAGTAAATACTTTGTTACTGTCCACCACTGCAAGATTCTGAGTAGAAAGATGAACAGTTCCTTTTCGAGGTTTGAATATTATTGACATGACCTTGCTCTCACAGCTTACCCTCTGTTTTTTTCGACAGCATAGAAACACCATTGATTTTTCTCCTTGGTTATTGCATTTTCATACCTGAAGATATTGAGTGCGAGGTCCTCTGAAATTATTCTAGATGCAGGAATCCATACATCAGCACAAACACGCCAATAACAATTTTGCCTTAATGAAAAAGTGAGGATTTATGATATTCTCAAGTTCTGCTCCTCTTCCTGCTGTCAGCCTTATCGATATGCAAAACCATGCAATTGAGAATATTATACTATTGACAACCATTTATCAACACATTTATGGAATCTCTGTATATCTCCCTGTCCTTCGCATCTTGAGAAAATGTATTTGATTCAACTTCACACTTTTGGTGGGTGTATTGTTGAGGACCAGTGGTGGACAAACTACTCACATTACTATTTTCACATCAATTATCAATTTTGCGATGTAGAAATACCACAAAATGTAATCATAATTTATTAATTTGCCAGGGACTGATTTATCATAGACATTCTTGGACAAGAGCCCATCAACTGCAACTCATTGGTTCTCAAAGTGTGGTCGGGGGTTGCGGGTGATTTTGTAGAGGTTCCCCAGCACGTCATTTAATAGCAACCAAATGGACCCTTTTAAATCTGTTACTGTGAGAGTGTAGCCTACAAATGGAACCAAATGGACCCTTACAGGTCTGTAACTCTGAGAGCTTACAAATGGACCATTACGGGTGAAATTGAGAACGACTGCCAACATTTTTACATAAGAAACTCTCCCCAGTCCCTGCCTGTACTTGGTCCAGCTATGTTTAGGTTTACAACAACGCCCAGCTCATTTGTTACATTAGGGGGGGGGGGGGGGGTTCCATAGGAGGTGGGGAGGGGGGTCGGGGGAAGCAGCAAATGTTCCATAGGCATAGGAGGTGGGAAGGGAGGGAGGGGGGGGTGAGGGGGGGTGGCAGCAGCAAATGTTCCACACAGCTCACATCTCTGCACTCACCACACAATGGTCACCGTGGTTACTGGCTTACAGTGCAGGAAATGCCTGATCACTGTGTGTACATTGATTTCATGTTTATAAACAGGGGTTTGCTCTCTTTCCTTAATTTGAATGTGTCTATATACCTTTTTAGTTACAAGTTTAAGATAAAGCAACTTAAAGCTGTATTATGTATGCTTTTCTTTTGTGAAGATATTTTTTATTTTGTCCAATCCATATGGTAGTCTAGACCAGGGGTTCTCAACGTTTTTGGCCGGGGACCCTCGAAAATGCTTTGGCAACGTCTCGGGACCCCCACCCGCCCCCTCCCGACCCCCAATATAAATTGACTGCTACAATAACCTTAAACCATTTTGGGCGGGAACCCCTTTTGGTGTTTTAAGCATTGTTATAATTTAGCTATTTAAAAATAGCAGATCTACAAGCTCATAGCGCGCCACCGAGTGGCGCGCTACGAGCTTGTAGGTCTGCTATTTTTGAAAAATCGTGAAAATATTTTTTTTATTTATTTATTTTTTTGAAAATAATTTGGGGACCCCCTAAAATAATTTGGCGACCCCCCCGAGGGGTCGCGACCCACGGGTTGAGAACCCCTGGTCTAGACTAGAGTATATATTAATACAATATCACTTTTATAATTGGAGTGGATGTATTTTGTCCCCCCCCACCCCCCTCCCAGCTTTATAGTGCAGTTTAAAAAAAACATCCCCAGAATCCTCAGATTTGAGCTCTTACACATTGTTCATTTCATCTAACTAAGCTCCCCACGCAGACAGACATGATGGAGAGATCAACTGTAGCCCTCTCACAAAGACTATCATCTATCTATGATCCCACAACATTTCTGTGAGCGTGTATTTTCACAAATTTCTGTGAATGTGTATTACTGTCATGTCTCGAGAACTGTCCAACCATTATAATTCACCTGCACAATATTCGTTCGACACTGCAAGCATGCTGCCCCAAATGAGTGCACTGGCGAACGTGAAGTTGTTCAGATGTGTGGTTCTCCAGATTGTATTGTATTGAGTATTTAATGCAAAGTCAATACAACGACAAATTACAGGTGTCACCCGCAAATGGCACAAATAAAGGAAACACACACCAGGGGCATTTCATTCATGCAATTAATTCATCCCAAAATATATATTTTTACAGGTGAAGCCTGGCCGACATCCTCTGCTGTTGGCTTGAGTGACCAAGTCAAGATTGGCTGCCCCTAAGCCAATGGTATACTCTGAAACGCTGCCTAAGCCAATGGGAGCTCACCACTCGTGTAGCCAATCACGTAGTAGCGACCTAGTCATGATTGGCTGCCTCCTAAGCCCTGCCCCGCACAGCGGAAGTCTGCACCCACACTGCATGCAACGCCACCGCAGCTCGAAGCTACTGACAACTGTTATGAGCTAACTGGAGAGCAGGAAAGCCACAACAAAACACAGTGATTGAACCATGAACAGAACGTCGGAAACGAACGCAAACAACGGCCATGAGGTTGTGACACGTTAAAAAAATAATAATAATAATAATTTGGGGGAAAAAAGAGAAAAAAGGGGGACAGATGCACAACGGAGAGTGCTTGTTTCACCTGGCAGTTAATGATACACGTGTCATTGTTGTTTTCTAACTGTTGTTTGAGTCATGAGTAGGTCACCCATCCACACAGAACTCCAATACTCTGTGGTGATGATGAAGAGACACATTAGGTAGATTTTTGCCTGTAACTCAAAAACAGCAGATCTACAAGCTCGTGCCATGCTGTAAGCTTGTACATATGTTTTTTTTTAATTCTTTGAATAATATCTTGAATAATATTGATTTTTCATAAACATTTTTACAGAAATCTTCTCTTCTGGTGGTCCCTCCCTGGCACAAAACGTTTACAGATGGGGGGTCCGCAGCCAAAAGTCACGCCTCCGCTGTATAAACGAGTCCAAACGACCTTCATGTGTATGATGCAAATGGCTGCGCATTGCCCACGAATGATGTGGATAATGGGCACGGTGGCCTGTACTGACGTCATAGTACCTTGTACCCACTGATACTGCACCACTGGTGATTTACAAAAGAGTAAATGCAGACAGCAGACGTCAACCATGTTCAATGCCAAATCCTTCAGAAATAGCTGTTTTGATGAAAGGTATTCTGCGCTGTCATTGTTATGCTGGGCCACTCTCAAAGAAGCTGGCACATCCTGTGAACTGAGCCCTGTCTGTCGTAAAAAACCTTTAGTCACACTTATACACATTCCAGGAAGAATGAGTCACTGGAAGCAGCTTCGCTCACATGGAAGTGTCCAGAATTACAGAGTGACCTCAGCAGATGCACCGGCCACCCAGCATCCTGGGATGACTTGAACATTATGAAAATAGCCTCATACTGTATATGGATGGCATGCGGACACGCCTGTGACGTGATAACAATGCATTTCAACGTCCAAGTGAGACATTCATTTGCTAGGTTAAAAGGGGAGAGTCTGTTGGCTCAGTTATGGGAAATGGGCCAAAACGGTCCCTGGACCAGAGTGATGCCTGCTGGTTCTGTTTAATTAACTAAACACGTGTGTGCGCGCATGCACGTGCATGCGCACACACGTGTTGCGCATGCGCACACACACACACACACACGCACGCACGCACGCACGCACGCACGCAAGGACGCACGCACGCACGCACGCACGCACGCACGCACGCACGCACACATACACACACGCACACACACACACACACACACACACACACACACACACACACACACACACACACACACTGTAGGGTGGAGGTAGGAATGCCTTCCAAGCTCACAAACCTTCCAAACCGTCTCTTCCCATCGTTTAGCCTAATCTTTCTCTTATCCCCTCCCATGTTTTCTCTCTTTATCCTCCCTGTTGCTTTTACATTAGCTTCTCTCAAACCCCTCCTTCCAGTTCTCCGTCGCTTGTCTTGCATCTATAAGCCCAACCAATCCTCTCCCCTTCCCCCACAGTCTGTCTGCCTCTGATGAGGCGCGTGTCTCTCTCTCTGTAGCCTACGTGTGCACTGTATGTGTTTGATAGATAGAGAGACAGAAACGCTGAGAGGAAAGCACAGTGTCTGTTCTGTAGATATGGAGATTGTGTGGTCACTTTCTCCATCACAGTGACGGCTCTGTGACAGTAGACCGCAGCCCATCAGCAGCGCTCTCTCTCTCTCTCTCTCTCTCTCTCTCTCTGGGGAGTGGAGACAACAAATGCACCAAATAAGTGGATACAGCATCAAGGACATATAGGCCTACGACTATCTTAGTCACGATTCCTCGTGAAGTTCAAACTTTTTGCAATTTAACCTGCTAATTGCATTTCTTAGATACAGCGGTGTCCTAATAATGGTGAAAAGCATGCATTGAATATTAAGCTGGCTGCTTGCCAGTTTGGCAACAGAATTCAATTACTTATACCACCAACATTAGTAACATTTTACAAGTATTTGCTTGGTGGCTACAGTCCTAATTGTAAGTCGTTGCCACATCTATATCCATTAACACGAAGGAGAGTTGTTGAGAATGCCTACTAAATGGTGTGAAAATAACAGTGCTGAGAAAATAACCACACACATACATCAGCCCTCGTTCATGATAATAATATGGCTGCAGTGAATGAGGGTTGTCATGCACGTGTGAATTGGCTTAAGGCATCCAGTAGCTGCCTATATATGCTCCAGATACGGGAGAGTATAGGTTACAGGAATATTCACAACGGGCATAATTTAAAATAAAATAAAAAAAGGCTTAAGGCATATAATTTATATTCTTCTATAGACAAAGGGGAGTAGGTGACAGCCCCATGTCTGTCACAGTGTGTCTGTGTGAAGTCTGCCCTGTTTCTCACAGTGGGGGATCCAGTGCACGCTGTCAGCAGCAATCACATAGAAGCACTTTGAACTCTCTCCAGCAGTGCAGTGCATAATATATTATCGCTTCTGTAGGGTGGAAACCTCATACGTCCAATACTGTTTACTTTTCAGGATTCAAATTCAAAAATAGCAAAATAGCAGATCTACACGCTCAAAACGCGGCACAATCTACTTGCGATGCTGTAGTGTGTCAATGCAGTGTGCAAGTAGGGTGTTGATTTACGAACAAACACAAAAAGTTAGAACGTGGAGATAAGAGGTTTCTGCGCGACAGCCACGACGTACAGTACTGCTTTAACAGTGGGGTTTTATTTTAGCCTCTGTCTTCATGGCCTACTGCTACACTACAGATGGATTTGCTTTGTATGAGGTGGAAATCAATAGCCCTTTGTTTCAGTAGGCTACTGTGAATCATTATCATTAATTTCATATACTTGGTGAATTTTAATGTTCTATCTATTCATCCAGACACAAGCACCACTCCACCGCATGACACGGCATACATATCAGCACCCCCATGTTTATAGCAATTAGCATATTCAGGGGGAGAAGAGAAATGACAGCATGCGCCGTGCATTGCTGCATGGCAAAGATCATTAGCTGCAGTCATACCATTAGCAGCTCATTTGGGGGGGGGGGGGGTGCACTAAACGTCAGGCCCTGGGGCACGCCTGCAAACAAAGTGCTTTCGTTCATGCAGGGTGGTGGGGATCCTCTCTCTCTCCCTCATTTGAGGCCTCATTATGCATTTTACTATGACGAACAGCTGCAGGGCAGAGGCAGGGGAAGCCCGCAGTGAGTGCATGAAGACTGTCCTCTGGATCCCACCACCAGTACATTCAAGCTGTAAAGTACAGAAAGTACAACAGTCTACCTTGAGATATACAATATACTGTCTGCAGCTGTAACCACTCAGTCTCATCCTGCAGCAATCCTATTTTTGGCATGTCATTATAGTTGAAAATGTATATTTGGCGCAGTGGTAAAGTCCCTTCTCACCACCACAGAGGTTGTGGGTTTGAATCCACCGTGGTGCATGGGGCTTTGTCGGGCGTCTATGCGAACACAATTGGCCACGTGTTCGAGGGAGG